>NC_139222.1:241701985-241754485 GCF_055691185.1 Crinia signifera | reverse complement strand
TATCTCTGGTGCCCTGTACTTTGTTTATGTTTTATGTACTGCGGTTGTCGATACCGCTCATTTTGGTACGTTCACCCTATCCCTATCTGTTCATTATTTCACTTGAATAAATACAAATTTTAAAAAAAGGCTTATTGCATTATGAAGCGCCTGTTTTCAAAACTTTTCTAGATATATATATATATAATATATAATATATGACACAAAAAAGAGGATTTTATCGGAGTGCGTTCTGTGTGTATCACCTATGATGTAATTATTCAATCCTTGTATAATGTGAGAAGTGGACTCCGTTTAGAAAATAGTCTTTTTATTCAAAGCACCAGCGCGTTTCGTCAAAACAACTTCATCAGGGGTACAGCAAAAAGAGACCTTAAAACAAGGTCTATACAGCGAAGAAATGTCCTACATATAGTTTAGCACTTTATAATCTGCAGATCCTCCCACGAACACTTGCTGAGAAGCTTCTGTACAAAAACTGATGGGAGATGCTGTTGGCATGTTTAGGTAGTTAAACAAGATAAAAAGCGCTTGGCTAAGGTATGTGTGAGAAATACATGTTAAAAGTGCTTTGCCGTTTTTCCTAAAAAAAGAAAGGTAAAATGTTTACAGCTCTTCGTGAGCTATTTTGGGGTTTGAGCCTGTGCGAGTCTTCCGGCACCAGTTTGAAGAGCCTAGGATGCCCTATCTGTCCCTACGCTTACCTAGGTCTTCTGGCCTTCAGTCTTCTCCACGTTGCGCTCGTTTGCGATCTCCACACGCCAGCCGTCCGTGACCGGAAGTTCGGGTGTAGCGGCTTCCGGTTTCGGCGGTGTGTGCGGTATCAGCTCCCCTGGCCTCCAACGCGTTTCGAGAGTGAAACTCTCTTTGTCAAGGATGCCTAATTGCATTTCCTGTTGGCTTTTTATTCGTTTTCTTCTCCTTACTTTATTTGAATAACTTTATTTAAAAACGGAAATGGTCATGATTTTGGGCGGCAAGCACATGTCTTAAAGGTATATACATAAAAATATGGTTAGTGTGTTTTTAAATGAGGAATGCTGCTAATTCTATATCTATGTTTAATCCCATTGGCTGGAGGGTATTTAGTTCATATATCCACTTTGTCTCTCTCTGTTTGAGGTTTTTTATATTGTCTCCTCCTCTCCAATTAAGTGTAACTTGTTCAATTACATTAATCTTCAAGTCCTCTGGGTTTCTTCCATGTTTTTCCAAAAAGTGACTTGAAAGGCTATGCGTTAGTAGTCCCTTTCTTATGTTGTAGATGTGTTCAGCTGTTCGTTTTTTCAATTCCCTCTTGGTCTGACCCACATACTGTAGCCCGCAGGGGCATTCCAACAGGTAAATAATGTTTTTCAAATTGCAGGTTGTATGCTGTTTGTGTCGATATTCCTTCATTGTTTTGTTTGAGGAGTATGTTGTCAATGGTTTTGTTGAGTTTTTCTTGGTTGCTTTACAGCTGACACAGTTTAGGCATGGGAAGAAGCCTTTTGTGGTTGTTTCCTGCCCTGGTTCTTCTAAAGGGATGAAGCTTTTTGTTAGTTCTTGTTTTAAATTTCTTGCTCGTTTGTAAATTATCCTAGGTTTTGGCGGTATGAGGGGTTTTAGTTCATTGTCCAATTGTAAAATGTGCCAATGTTTATTCAGTATTGTCTCTATTTGTTTGTGATTCGAATTGTATTGGGTGATAAAGGAGATGGGTAGTTCGAAATTGTCTGTGTCCTTTTGTTTGTATTTTATTAGTTCAGTTCTGTCCAGGTGTTCTACTTTTTCTACTTCTTTTTCTAAAATGTGTTCTGGATATCCTTTTCTTTTGAATTTGTTCAGCATTGTTGTGCTTTGTTCTTTGAAGGTTGAGTCTTCTGTGCAGTTCCTTCGAACGCGGCGCAGTTGGCCCCCTGTGATGTTGTTACGCCAGTTGCTGTGATGATTACTGTCATAGGGAAGAATATTGTTGCCATCAACTTCTTTTGTGAATGTTTTTGTCATGATTTTATTTTCCCAGATGTAAATTTCCAGATCAAGAAATGTTATTTTTTGTTTGTCTATGGTTGTGGTGAACTCAAGTCCAGCGTTATTGTTGTTCATGTGTATGATGAATTCATTCAATTGAGTTTGAGTTCCTCTCCAAATGAAGAAGAGGTCGTCGATATAACGATACCAGCAGACTATATGTTCTCTGTATGGGTTGTTATTCCAGATTTGGTCTTCCTCCCAGTATGCTACGAACAGGTTAGCATATGACGGGGCGAATGATGTCCCCATTGCAGTGCCTTTTGTTTGAAGGTAGTAGTCACCATTGTACCAGAAGTAGTTGTTTTTTAAGATGAATTCGATTTGTTCCATTATGAAGTTTATTTGCTGGTTTTGAAGATTTGATTGTGTTGATAGTGTTGATCTGACATGGGCGCATCCAAGGTCGTGGCTGATGCATGTATACAGTGATTTAACATCACTGGTACAGAGGGTGTATGATTCGTCCCATTCGGTATGTTGCAGTATCTGTAATATATGGAGGGTGTCCTTCAGGTGACTTTTCTGCTGTTGTACTATGGGTTGGAGGAATTTATCAATGTATTTGGAAAGGTTTGTGGTAATGAGTCAATGCCGGAGATTATTGGTCGGCCGGGTGGGTTCTGTATGTTTTTATGAATTTTCGGCAGATGGTAGAATGTGGGTATTTTCGGATGGTCTGTTGAAATGAATTTGTGCTCTTTCTCGTTAAGGATGCCCATGTCTTTTCCTTCATCAAGACATGGGCATCCTTAACGAGAAAGAGCACAAATTCATTTCAACAGACCATCCGAAAATACCCACATTCTACCATCTGCCGAAAATTCATAAAAACATACAGAACCCACCCGGCCGACCAATAATCTCCGGCATTGACTCATTAACCACAAACCTTTCCAAATACATCGATAAATTCCTCCAACCCATAGTACAACAGCAGAAAAGTCACCTGAAGGACACCCTCCATATATTACAGATACTGCAACATACCGAATGGGACGAATCATACACCCTCTGTACCAGTGATGTTAAATCACTGTATACATGCATCAGCCACGACCTTGGATGCGCCCATGTCAGATCAACACTATCAACACAATCAAATCTTCAAAACCAGCAAATAAACTTCATAATGGAACAAATCGAATTCATCTTAAAAAACAACTACTTCTGGTACAATGGTGACTACTACCTTCAAACAAAAGGCACTGCAATGGGGACATCATTCGCCCCGTCATATGCTAACCTGTTCGTAGCATACTGGGAGGAAGACCAAATCTGGAATAACAACCCATACAGAGAACATATAGTCTGCTGGTATCGTTATATCGACGACCTCTTCTTCATTTGGAGAGGAACTCAAACTCAATTGAATGAATTCATCATACACATGAACAACAATAACGCTGGACTTGAGTTCACCACAACCATAGACAAACAAAAAATAACATTTCTTGATCTGGAAATTTACATCTGGGAAAATAAAATCATGACAAAAACATTCACAAAAGAAGTTGATGGCAACAATATTCTTCCCTATGACAGTAATCATCACAGCAACTGGCGTAACAACATCCCAGGGGGCCAACTGCGCCGCGTTCGAAGGAACTGCACAGAAGACTCAACCTTCAAAGAACAAAGCACAACAATGCTGAACAAATTCAAAAGAAAAGGATATCCAGAACACATTTTAGAAAAAGAAGTAGAAAAAGTAGAACACCTGGACAGAACTGAACTTATAAAATACAAACAAAAGGACACAGACAACTCCGAACTACCCATCTCCTTTATCACCCAATACAATTCGAATCACAAACAAATAGAGACAATACTGAATAAACATTGGCACATTTTACAATTGGACAATGAACTAAAACCCCTCATACCGCCAAAACCTAGGATAATTTACAAACGAGCAAGAAATTTAAAACAAGAACTAACAAAAAGCTTCATCCCTTTAGAAGAACCAGGGCAGGAAACAACCACAAAAGGCTTCTTCCCATGCCTAAACTGTGTCAGCTGTAAAGCAACCAAGAAAAACTCAACAAAACCATTGACAACATACTCCTCAAACAAAACAATGAAGGAGTATCGACACAAACAGCATACAACCTGCAATTCGAAAAACATTATTTACCTGTTGGAATGCCCCTGCGGGCTACAATATGTGGGTCAGACCAAGAGGGAATTGAAAAAACGAACAGCTGAACACATCTACAACATAAGAAAGGGACTACTAACGCATAGCCTTTCAAGTCACTTTTTGGAAAAACATGGAAGAAACCCAGAGGACTTGAAGATTAATGTAATTGAACAAGTTACACTTAATTGGAGAGGAGGAGACAATTTAAAAAACCTCAAACAGAGAGAGACAAAGTGGATATATGAACTAAATACCCTCCAGCCAATGGGATTAAACATAGATATAGAATTAGCAGCATTCCTCATTTAAAAACACACTAACCACATTTTTATGTATATACCTTTAAGACATGTGCTTGCCGCCCAAAATCATGACCATTTCCGTTTTTAAATAAAGTTATTCAAATAAAGTAAGGAGAAGAAAACGAATAAAAAGCCAACAGGAAATGCAATCAGGCATTCTTGACAAAGAGAGTTTCACTCTCGAAACGCGTTGGAGGCCAGGGGAGCTGATACCGCACACACCGCCGAAACCGGAAGCCGCTACACCCGAACTTCCGGTCACGGACGGCTGGCGTGTGGAGATCGCAAACGAGCGCAACGTGGAGAAGACTGAAGGCCAGAAGACCTAGGTAAGCGTAGGGACAGATAGTGCATCCTAGGCTCTTCAAACTGGTGCCGGAAGACTCGCACAGGCTCAAACCCCAAAATAGCTCACGAAGAGCTGTAAACATTTTACCTTTCTTTTTTTTAGGAAAAACGGCAAAGCACTTTTAACATGTATTTCTCACACATGCCTTAGCCAAGCGCTTTTTATCTTGTTTAATTTGTACCTTACCATACAAAAAAGCTGCTATTACGAGCGCAGACCACACTTCCAAACTTTTCCTTAATAATGTTTAGGTAGTTGCTGTATAATTCACCAACTGTCACTAGACTTCACGCTGGAAACCTCTACTAACCTTACAGCAGTCACACAGTCAGCAGCCCCCAGAGCATGAAGCCTAGTGGCAGTTGGTAAATTATACAGCAGCTACCTTTGCCTGATTACTAAACATGCCAGCAGCATCTCTCATCAGTTTTTGGACAGTGGGCCGGGTCATTTGCATATAAGAGCGCCCAACTTTCATGAGCATTCCCATGAGTATGCTGGGCTTTCTCATGCAAATGCCCCAATCACGTGGGTGGAGGGGGGGTGGCAGCTGCCCGTGCACTTTCTCCTGAGCATCCACACATATTTTAATGGCTTGAGATTCACTTTTATATGCATACATCTTCACCATCATTCGATGGTCACTGACCTTTGAATGATGTGGGTGTGGTGACCATCGAATGATGGTGGTGGATCCCCCTAAGCTGTGAATGGATGTTACTTTGTAACATCCATTCGCAGGCCCTGAGAGGGAATCACCCTTGCAAATGGGTGGCGGCCAAGCCACCATTTGCAAGGCAGGGTTTGGTGACTCGCAAGACTGCGAATTTGCAGAATCACCCAGACTAACCCCCATAGAACATTGCCTCTTGGGACATTTCTGTCTAAGGTCTACGGTATATGAATCAAATCTCTTGATCTGTAGTTATTTAAATGACACTTGTTAATTAAAACAGTTCTAGAAACCAATAATGCTACTTAGAGGGTGGAGGACAAAATGTGGTTCTACAGTGGGAAGATGGTGTATGTACAGTATAACTAAATGGATGAGGTAATTAACATGGAAACTGAGGGGTTGTGTTACTAGTACAGACTACAGTAATAAGGATTGCGGGTGGGTGTTATGAAATGTGTTAGTACTCTGGTGAGGAGAAACTTGGTAACTGCATATTGCTACAATGGAGTCCACTTCCAGCACCCTCAGATGAAACCAGCTATGGTGTAACTGCAAGCCATACTATGCTGCTATGTCAGAGATTGCCGGGATTGTAGTATCACTGGGAGGATGCTGGAGATCATTGGTGGAAGCTCTCTAACAACCATCAATGTTAAACAGAGGAAAGGCAGTTTTCTAAAAACCCAAATGGAGACCCAAACCAATATTTTCCTAGGGCCCGTAGGCTGTAAATCCAGCTCTGATTAGAATGCTTATCAAACCTTTCCAGCTTGCTAACCTACCGTGATCATTCTTTCTGGTGACCATGGTTCTTTCCTGGATGGTGGCTTGCATTACTCTCATGAGTATGGTGTTGTACATGTGGTGCTCTTGTAGGATGACTTTCAGCATCTTTTGCACCAGAAAGATGTCTTTTGGGTCTTTGGTTTCCGACCTGAGACTGAAATATTACAATATAAGAATACATGAATGTTACAATTTACATTTTATTTTAGGTTTGGTACATTGGTTTGGTCCATTGGTAAATGACATGTCCAACTGGTTCTCTGTAGTTCACAGCAATGCCAAACAGCCACAAGAGACATAACATATAGTTAAGATATAGGAACCTTTCCAGTTAAAACTACTATTGGCCGACAGTCAAAATGTCGCCACATGAAAACAGTTGACATGCATAAGGTTGACATGGTCAAAAGGTCAACACGAGCAATAGATGGACATGAAAAAGGTCGTTATGAGTTTTTCTTTTTTAAATAAAGACTGTTCTTCCCACTTAACTTTCCACAATATAGAGGGAGAAAATAACAGTGTGCCGAGCGTAGTGAGGCACCGTGTCTAAAGCATGGCGAGTGAAAGCAGCCACGCGTGCCAACGCCGTACACTTATACGTGTCCATGTCGACAAAGACACCCAAAAACATCAGAAACTTATGATGAACTTTTTTTATGTTGACCTTGTACACGTCGACCTATTGCCTGTGTCGACCAGTTGACCTCGTTGACAAAATGCATGTCATCCTTTTTCAGGTGTCGACCTTTTGACTGTCAACCAATAGTGGTCGACCCATTAACCGTAGACCTAAATACTGTCGATGCTATGACACATACCCAAATATCCATACTGTAGATCAACTGCCCTTCATATATTTAGAGATATATTAAAACAATCAGTATGTTACATTGGGGCCCCTCCACATTGTTGTACAGCTGTTGCATGGAAGTCACACAATTGTACAGATTATCATTTGCAAACTGATATAATGTCCTGCACACAAACAGTATTTGCAGGGTGGGGGTGGGTGTATGTTGGCCGCAGTCATGTCAGACCTATATAAATACACATGTAGGCATCCAATCACTAATCATTGGGTAAGGTTACAGCATAGACATTTATGTTGTGTAATTATATATGTCTGTACAAATAACTAAATATTGTGTTTTGCCTCAGTAACTGTTTGTGCTGTCATATGTTCTTTCACATAATTATTTGGGACAGTTCCATCTCCCAATAACTCACCTTTTCGTGTTTGGTATGCCATTTACCACTAACTAGTGGATGTCCTGTAGCTCCTGGATTTCTTAAAGCTGGGTGCTCACCATGTGGGTGTGCTGGATGATCTCCAGATTTGGGTGTAGCCGATCCCAAAACATTTTGAATCTCTCTGCGGTGTCTTGGAGGGTCACTTCTATCATTTGAAGGGGGATGCCTGGTGCCATGGGAAACGTGAGAATGTGGAGGTTGTCCTGTTACATTGTGGTTGTGGGGATGTGGATGGATTCTGCCAGTGGGTGGAGCACCAGTTGGTCTGTGATGACCCTCAGGATCGCTGTGATTACCATGACCACCTGGACCATCAGCATCATGAATTCCTGTTTTAACAGTATTTTCAAATATTTTAAAAATCAACATATCCTAACATTTATCAAACAACCTTTGTAGGTTTCATAAATCTATAATCAGGTGAAAGCAAACAGGACTTCCAACAAGCAAGTGATAATATAGTTAGTAAATAACTATTTTTTAAAAATCTACTTCTAAAATACAGAGATATTACACCACAGAACACAATAATATCCAGCAATCCTGTGTCTTCAATGCTTGATTTATAATATGTTCTTTATGGTAAAAATTATCCATATATAGTAACATCTGAACCATTGCATACCTCCAAACTTCTAATTGTCCCAAAGAGGGTCAAAAATTGGCCCAAATTTGGGGGGATGGCCTAGCAGAAAAGGGGCAAGGCCACACCCCATATTCAACACTGTCTTGGCATGCCCAGCGGCTCCGTGAGCTGCTGGCTTTGCCCCCAGCTGCTTTGTCTGCAGGAATAGATGCTGTGTGCATGCGCATGACAGGGCGGACTCCCAACTGCCCTTTCGCCACGGGACACTGCCGGCCCTGGGAGGGATGCGGGAACATCCCAAAAACCTGGGACGTTCCCGCGATAAGCGGGACATTTGGGAGGTATGCCATTGTGACATATATGGCTCTTCTGCTCTAGAAATTATGAAATTGACATGTCAATGTGCAATTACAGCCACTTTCCTAATATTCAAAAACAAACATACATCCTGCTGGAATCTATCTCTAGCTCCTCAGTAAGGAACCTCACTGTGGGGTCCTCCTGTAGGGGCCTCCTCACAGCCTGCACTATTAGCAGCCACTGCTTCTGAATATTCAAAAAATAAGCGCTTCTTAATATTAAATATATATCAATTTATTAAAAATGACAAAAATAAAGAGCAAAAGAATATGAAATATTTGATAAAATACAGCATAAAAACAATACACTGATCCTCTGGACCAGATTATGCTCACCGCTCACAAATTGGTTGACTGATAAGACCACCTTATAAATTATTTGTCTATGTCCTTTCTCCCAACTGGGAGCAATCGAGCCAGATGTATTAAAAGTTTGTGATTGTATCCAGATACTTTAATACAGAATGATAGGGATAATTAGCATACTGGTGGTACGTATTTCTCCAACCCACTTACTCCACAGGAAAAGTTAGAAAGTTAGTGTGCTTAAAGGGGTTTTTAGCACAACCTTGTCCAAGTATAATGACGGAAGGGAAGGTACTTCAGTATGGTTTTAGTCAGCGCTGCTAGTTATACATAGACAATCCAATCCATATCCGTGCCCACCGATGTACAGCACAACAATCAGCAGACACAACTTTGCAGCTCAAGGTGTTACTCACACTCGTATCCCTTTAGGGGAGGGGTGCCTGGGTGACCTTTGCTGAACCGCTATCAGCCAGACGCTGCAGAAGGTGTTAGTAATACAGCTGACTATCCTACCTTGCCTTCCGTCATTATATCTGGACAAGGTTGTGCTAAAAACCCCTTTAAGCACACTAACTTTCTAACTTTTCCTGTGGAGTAAGTGGGATGGAGAAATACGTACCACCAGTATGCTAATTATCCCTACCATTCAGTATTAAAGTATCTGGATACAATCACGAACTTTTAATACATCTGGCTCGATTGCTCCCAGTTGGGAGAAAGGACATAGACAAATAATTTATAAGGTGGTCTTATAAGTCAACCAATTTGTGAGCGGTGAGCATATTCTGGTCCAGAGGATCAGTGTACTGTTTTTATGCTGTATTTTATCCAATATTTCATTAATTTTTTGCTCTTTATTTTTGTCATTTTTAATAAATTAATATATATTTAATATTTAGAAGCGCTCCCTTTTTTAATGTTTTTTTTTTTTTTTTTCATCTAGTAGTCTAACCAACTAACTGGGAGCAGCTGATGCTACAGTGGCATACTCGGAATGTTTTGCATTAATATCCTTTGCGCCCGATATTTAGTTTCTACTGCTTCTGAATACATGCAGTGCTGCATTTTATAGATTGTAAACTCCACTGGGGCAGGGACTGATGTGAATGTTCATATATTCTCTGTAAAGCAGTGGTGGGATTCAGCCGGTTCACACCGGTTCTGCAGAACCGTTTCCTAATATTTGATCGGTTCTGCAGAAGCGGTGGCTAAGAAGCGTTGCGGAGGCTCACAAGTTACTTGAAGCAGCTGTGACAGCAGGGCAGAGAGCTGCATGCTTCCCGGCTATATACTGGAAGCAGGTACGCGCCACCGTCCGCGGCTATTCTTAATGCTACTGCTGGACCGCAAGTCAATAGGAGCTCGCGGTCCAGCAGCCAATAAGGAGCGCCAATGGGGGCTTCGTATTGGCTGCCTGCCACAAGCTCCTACTGTCTCTCGGTCCAGCGGGAGAATTCAAAATAGCCGCGCAGATCTGCTTTCAGTATACAGCCGGGCAGCACGCAGCTCTCTGCCCGGCTGTCACAGCTGCTTATGTGGCACCCCGTCTCCTGCCCACCAATTACCTGCCCACCACGAGCAGACATCAACTATCGGCTGACCAGATGCCCGCACGTACCCGTTGCACCCGCATTGTGGGCACCCTGCCACTGATTTCCACCTCTTCTACACTAAGGGACTTATAACCCCTTCCTTCAGGGCTCACAGAGACCAAGTCATCTGGCCTAGTTAAGCCCCCTGAGTTAAGGACCCTGGTTGCGGCCCTCGGGAAGCCCTTTGGTATCCAGCATGAAGCCCCTTGGTATCCAGCATGAAGCCCCTTGGTATCCAGCATGAAGCCCCTGGCATCGAGCAACACCCCCCTAACATTGAGCATGTAGGTAAGTGGCACATGTTTCAAATATGTAATGGGCATCATGGTGTGCTGCAAAATGTGTAACTGGCATCATGGCGTGTAGCACAATGTGTAATGGGCATTACGGTGTGTGGCCTTATGTGTTATTGGCATTATGGCATGTGGTTTTATGTGCAATGGGCATTAGGACATAGAACCTGTTGTTAATTTATTTGAATCCCACCACTGCTGTAAAGCGCTGCGTAATATGTGTTTGCTATATAAGAAACTGTTAATAAATAAATAAATATAGAGCAGCGCTACAAAAGCATTATGTATTCAGAAGCAGCACTTGGCAAATCAACCCTGTAGATGGGGAGCACATATACTGTATGTGTGGGCCCTGTTATGCCCCCTACCACCGTTATCGCCATTTCTAATCCGACCCTGTGTAGAGTCTACCGCAGAAAAGTACAAAATACTTTACTAAATGATCTGTTTATCTATCTGAAAATATAAATATACAGAGCATGATCCTTACCAGGTTTGCCCTGTGGAAGGGCTAGTGCCTGAACCAAGAGGGCCAGGAAGACGAGATACTTCATGTTGATAATTTCAGGTGCAGGGTCCTGGATAGAAGAGAGCAGAGCTGTCTAGCATGATGAGGGAATCACAGCTCACATGTCATATTTAAAGTCCTTCTTAAGACACACCCCTTGTGAAGACTATGCTCTGATTTGTAATTACAGGTGAGTAGGAGGGAGGGGAGGATGAGTCTGGAAATAACATTTTGGTTGGGAACAAAGATAATGGGGGAGGGTCAGATGTTCTGGAGCTTAAGCACTAATGACATAATACCAGTCCCATATTTACTGTACATTCATCAGACCATGTAGCTCCCAAAGGATTGCATTGCACATTTTTCAAAGTGGTTTCTGTAGTTATGATTCACTTCTCAAACATACTTTGTGTAATGAGGGTTGTGCTAAAATTATAAGGCACTGTACAGAAGTCATGAATGAATATACAGTATATATAGTGGATACTGGGGGTATGACGTGGACAGTGGGGATGTGAACCATTGTGTATTAGCACAGCTCCAGTTACGTAAATTACGTACTTTACGTAGCCAGCATAGTGGTGTATCGGTATTCTCAATACACCACTACGCAAACTACGTAATGGGCTCCCTGCTAATATATACTGTAAGTACCCAAAAATTGTTAAACGAAAGTACTAAAAAGAGCTACTGTATTTCTGACACAATACAGGACATTGTTTACAATTGAGCATACAAACTGATGACGGAAAAAAACTCGTTTGGTGGTAACTTTAAATAAAGCCCCCAATGTGGGTGACCCTGATCACGCATAATACTGAAGGCTTTTTAAAAAAAAAAAGTTCATTGCATTAAGACTGCTCTTCCTGTTAATGTATGCATAGATTACTGTACAATGATTGTGGTGGAGCCAGATAACCTGCTGCACTCTAGCTGCTGTGGAACTACAAGGGGGTGATTCTAATTGACTTGCAGCTTACTGAGTTCTTGTGATGCCACCTCAGCGAATACACCCCCTCCTCACCAGCCCGCAGCGGCAGAATTCATTCGATGGTTACTGACCATCGAATGATTTCTCCTGCCTTCGCAAATATATGTCAATGGAGACTGACTTTTATTTGCGGCATCTGGGACAAAGACAATTCAGGTGGCTGACGTCATGTGACATCAGCCGCCCCCAGCAGACGCATGAAATGCTCAGTGTTCCCATGGCCCAGCAGTGCCACTGCCACCTTTCTCCCCCGCCTTCCTTCACCACTGTGATGGGCCCATTGTCAATCACAGAGGCCATTCGCAGTTGGAGTTTGCACATACGCAGAAATGCGTATGCACAAACCCCAACCATCCTGGGCGGGGACCGTATCCGGTTCACTAGGAGGGAACCAGAATCAACCCATACAAGTCATAGAGAAAAACGGCGAACATCAGGACATGCTGGGAGTTGAACTCCACAACAGCTGCATGTAAGGGGGCTGATAGCTACAGTATGGCCCTGTTCTCTGAATATCTGTATTAATACTGTACATAGTAACATTTGAGCACATGCTATCACTATCAGCAGATATAGTGGTTTATGCCTGAATCCTTAGATGTTTTGGCCCCTGCTGGAGTTTCCCAGAGCTCTATAGCTAATTCTATAACTAAAGAAGAAAAAGAGAGCGCACTGTGTTGATCTTTAATTTATTATTATTTTTAACCCAGTTTATATTAACTTCAAGAAATACACAATAAAATCATATCAATATAAAAATACATTCATTTAGACAGTGATTAAAATAATCGATTATTAGCATCCAACTATATCCACTCAGAGGACAGTATTCAATGAGGCTGATTCGCCATGTTTTATGGCGATTTTGTGCTATTTTCGTGCTGTAAGGCGATTTTTTTGACTAAAACGGTGAATCACCCTATTCAATGACCAGATGGCGAATACATTTTAAGGTTTTTATCGCCATGATTCACCGAGTAGCAATCGCTATCTTTTTATGGTGAAGTGGAATGTGAACTTTTAAAATAAAGTGTTTTTTTTTTTTTTCACAGAGCAGCCAGCAGGGGGCCGGGAGCCGAGCCGCTCATTAGATATTCATATATTCACTGCACCCGATCATTACATATGCACGATCGGGTGTAGTGAATACCCGGTCCCCTGTTGGCTATCCCGGGGGGCAGCCTTTGCTGCCTGGCTCCCGGTGAGCCCACCTCCCCCCACAAACGTTCTGGGGCAGGCAGGGAGACTTCCATCTCCCTGCCTGCCGCCGTCCTCAGGCTCCCTGCTGCGTCGCCGCAGGAGTTAAAATTCGCCGGTCAGGGGCAGTGAGCCCCTGACTCATTGAATACTGGAGCCGGCGAGGCTCCGGAAGGTGTCGGGCAGTGGCGAATGCGCAGCGAATCCTAAACAGGATTCGCTGCACATCGTCAAAATTCTCATTGAATACTGTCCAGAGCCTGATGTTATAACATTATGCCTTCAGAATAACCTCAATGTTGAATTAATTGAAAATATTTCATTAGGGAGCTCCCACTGGACCGAAGTGTCCAAACAGTTTCCTTAATTTAGAAGTAATTGTACTAAATGCTTCGTCTAGTGACAATGTTCCAGGTGGAATTAATGAATATATTACCGGCTTTTGCGGGGAGATAGATGCGGTGATGCTCCTATTCAAGTGTCCGCTACCACCGGTGTTGCTCCGATGTAGAGGGAGCCAGTACCGGGAGCAGACACAGTGGTGCCGGGGTGGTGGCCGGTTTGCTGACAACCAGCGTGGCAACATTTGAGCACATTCTTCTTGTATTTTTTGATTTTTTGCCCACTATCAGCAAATATAGTGGATACCTGAATCCTTAGATGTTTTGGCTCCTGCCGGAGTTTCCCAGAGATCTATAGCTAATTCTATAACTAGTTGGCAGATTAGTTCCTGTTATTACAGATTTGTATGGTAATTAGTCCCCGGCATTAGAAATACTCTATTGAATGTCACAATTCAAATACAACACACACATTTAATACACCGTCACTTTTGAAAGAACTCACTGAAGCAAACGGCTTCGTTTCTTATGGTGGGATGTATCAAAGGAAAACAGCGGTTAAAAAAACAAAAGACACTTCTGGGTTTTTACTGCATTTTTATATGTATCAATTAGTGGGTGCCAAGTTTTTGATGCTGAGGGTTTCGCCCTATAGAAGGCTATACTGCCACCCCACAACACTTGCTAAGGCCCCCCCCCCCCTCTCCTGGCAGCCTCCTGGTGTGCTCTCAGGATGCGGTGACCTCCTCCTGAGCAACAGTGACTTCACCCCCGGGCGTAAGAGATGAGGGAGACCTACGGACACCCTCTTCACTGGCTGCTCCGCAATGGGGCAGATCTTTTCTGAAGAGCTTTCTTTTACGATACTAATCGCATATGTTAATACAAATGCGATTAGTAATGTTTGGTATTTTGCATTTTGAACTGTTAACACATCCCGCCCTTAGTGATGTCACTAGCCATTTATAGTGAGTTGGCCAGGAAGGAGAGGGGAGAGCAGGAGGGGAGGGGGGAATTACTGCCTTGTCCAGAATGAAGGTGCACACACACTGTGAGATTTTAAATGTGTACAATTTTGGCTATGGACAATATTTTGTTTCAGTACAATTTTATCTATATTGTACTATAGATTGCACACTTTCTAGTCAAATAATGTTGCCTTAACAGTCTAGTTCTTGTGATACCGACCGCTTGGGGGCGAGCATCGCAATCGCAACCTATATACACGAGTGATGATACTGTATGTACTATGTTTTATACAGATATGGACTATATATTGCATATTGGTAGTTCATATCGCACCGTGTGTATGCCCTTTGACAAGAATTCTAATGGTCCTTGACAGATAGGTCCTGTGTATTATGGGGGTGATTATAGTTTAATCAGATGGGGCCCCGTTTCTGATGTTGGAGATCTCTGCATGCGCAGCTGGTATCACACTCGTCGAGGCGTACACTTTGTTGAGGGAGGGGAGGGGGTGCGCAGGGGGCTGTGGAAGGGGAATGCCCAGCGTTTTATGGCATGCCCATGAAACTGGTGGGCACTGCACATGTCGATGCCTGCATGGGGTGGGTGGTTGACGTCACATAATGTCAGCGCCTTCCCCCTTTTTGGCAGTCTGAGGCAGTAATAAAAGTCATTTCAGACTAGGGATGTGCACTTTTCACGTTTTCTGTTCTGATTACCTTCAGGCTTTGGGTTCTAATGGGTTTTGCCAAAACACCCCCTAAACGTTTTGGGTTCTGATTTTTTTTTTTTTAAGCATAAAAACTTTTTTTTTTTTTTGCACCTACGCTATAATTAACCTCAATAACATTCATTTCCACTCATTTCCAGTCTATTCTGAACACCTCACACCTCACAATATTGTTTTTAGGGCAAAAGGTTGCTCCAAGGTAGCTGGATGACTATGATAAGCCACACAAGAGTGCGGCACAAACACGTGGCTCATCTAGGAGTGGAACAACAAGAAAGATGGCAGCGCTGTAATAAAATTAAACATATGGGATTGCCTGTTATTTCATTATTTATTAACACATGATGTACACATTAAAAATATTTCAAATTCAAAATTCAAAGTACATTGTACCCTCCCCTGGTGGCTGGCGTCTTTATAGGAAACAGTCCTCCTTTAAATGGGACAGTTTATGGCAATGGGTAAAGGTGAAGTTTGTGAGAAATTAAGGATGGATCTCACCACTTGAAACTTGGGATTCTTTCCGGGCTTGGGTTCGCGGTCCTCACTATTTCTGTGGAAATGTTGAATGGATGTATTGCACAACCGCTGGAGGATGGTCAAGAACCTTGTGGAGCTTCCCAGTTTGTGGTATCCAGATGGATTATTTTTCTCAATGGGATGACAGCATTGCCAAGTGTATTGGAACGATTTCTCCGGAGGTAGCCAGAGTAGAATGGAGGATCTGATTGTCCTTAGAAGTGTACCAGGGGGGGAGTACAGTGGCCCACCGATGCGTTTCGCTGAGTGTTCAGCTTTTTCAAGGTGATGCCAGGGTCTGGCCATGTGGGGTTTATATACCCTGTATTGTTATGGTTCCTCCCCACAATCAATCAGGCAATCCCAATAATAAACCAGTTGTATTAAAAAAAAAAACACAATTAAACAAACATATTATTTTGAGCAGAAGACATTCTTAAAAACGATTGAAGTTTATACTTACTAGATTTCTATTTTTCCCGGACTAGCGGTATTTCCGCTTTACTTCCGTCATCCGGAGCGTCAAATGACGCAGTTCTGGCTTGTGGAACGCTAGAAAACATCGGTCCCCGGAACGCATCATTTACGGCGGCCGCGTCTAGCACATTTGTTTGGATTCCATGGCAACAGTGCGTGCTGGCCGTCATCCTACTTGCTGGTGTATTTTAGGTTATAGCGCCAGCATTATGTACCTCAGTCCGTTAATGAATTTGATTATGTTTTAGAAATGGGTTTCAAATATTTTTTCTATGGATATACAGGGAAATGAATTCCAGGAAGATTCATATGTGGGATAAGTCCCCTTATCCCACATATGAATGACTCTCAGCAGTGGGATTAATGAATGGTGATGGCTTGATCGTGTTTACCACCAGCCGAGGAGCAGTGGGGGATTCCTGCAGCAATGCAATAGCTGCAAAGGAGTGGAGTCTTCTGACCAGATATAACCAGATGACAACCAGCCGAGGAGCAGTGGGCAATTCATGCAGCAATGCAATAGCTGCAAAGGAGTGGAACCTTCTGACCACAGACGTCGACCAGGCGAGGAGCAGTGGGCGATTGGTGTAGCACTGATTTGTTCTGAGAGTGTGTATCTTTTTTTGTCAGTTTAATATCCAATAAGACCACTATCTGGCTTGATCGTGTTTACCACCAGCCGAGGAGCAGTTGGCAATTCGGCAGCCTTCGGCAGGCAGTGGCAGAATGGCACACAGTCATGTATGTGTTATCTGTGCTTAAGGTACAGTGCCTCCATTAACAACACTTCAGAATGGCTTCCCAGAGAAACCTGTAACACCCTATCTAAGGCAGTAGATGCACCAGTAGACTGGTATTATTTATAAGGTAGTAGAGTAGATGCACCAGCAGAGAGGTATAATATATACAGCAGTAGATGCACCAGCAGAGAGGTATTATATGTACGGCAGTAATATGGAATGGAACCTACGGACCAGACATAACCAGGCGACCACCAGGCGAGGAGCAGTGGGCGATTCGTGCAGCACTGAGTTGTTCTGCGAGTGTGTATCTGGTTTTTGTCACTTTAATAACCAATAAGACCCCTATCTGGCTTGATTGTGTTTACCACCGGCCGAGGATCAGTGGGCGATACGGTAGTAGAGAAGATGCACCATCAGAGAGGTATTATATTAAGGCAGTAGATGCACCAGCAGAGAGATATTATATATACAGCAGTATAATTAAGCACCAGCAGAGAGATATTATTTTTATACTGCAGTATAATTATGCACTAGCAGAGAGATTATTTTTATACAGCAGTATACTTAATTATGCACCAGCAGAGAGATATTATATATACGGCAGTTTATCCACCAGCAGAGAGATATTATTTTATACGTCAGTATAATAATTATGCACCAGCAGAGAGATATTATATTTATACGGCAGTATAATTATGCACCAGCAGAGAGATATTATGTTATACGGCAGTATAACTAATATGCACCAGCAGAGATATTATTTTATTTATACTGCAGTAGATGCACCAGTACACTTTTATTAATATTTATTTATACAGTATGTTAGACTCAGTACAGTAGATGCACCAGCAAAAAATATGTTTACTATTTATATAAGGCTGTAAATACACCAGTAGGAAGGTATTATACAGCAGATGCACAAGCAGTCTGATATACAGGTGGTTAATACTGTAAGTTTAACAACAGCGCACACTGCACAGTCATATACACATGTCTATTACTGATTGAAGTGGCCAGGGGGATGCAGTTTAAATCCCGGCGGTCGGGATCCCGGCGTTCAAAATCCCGACGCCGGAATCCCGAACGCCGAAATCCCGACACTTTCTCCCCCCGTGGGTTTCCACGACACCCTAAGAGGGAGAATAAATTAGTGTGCCGAGCGTAGTGAGGCACCGGGCCCGCCGCATGGTGAGTGCAGCGAGCCCACAAGGGGGGGCGATCCACATCCCCCCCTTGTCGGGATTTCGGCGTTCGGGATTCCGGCGTCGGGGTTTTGAATGCCGGGATCCCGACCGCCGGCTTTTCATGCCGAATCCGTGGCTAGGTACTGGCTGGGCTGGCAGCCACTGGCAGTGCAGAGCACACACCACCAGAGAGCAGAGCAGACAGTGGCACTAGTAGGCACTGGCAGTCGCCCCAGCAGCAAAAAAAACACAGCTCCCTAACCTACCTAACCTAACAAAGCTCTGCACACAGACTATCCCTACTCTAACAAGCTCAAATCATGAGTGACAAATGCTCACTATTTATATAGTGGTCCGGATCTCGCAAGAATCTGGTGCTGGGCAATGACGTTTTGCCCGCGGGCCCGGATCTGAGTCAGAAGCCCAGAGTCAGGGAAGCTCCGAGCGCCGCACAGATCTGGGCTCAGATTGATGACGTTCGTGTGGGCTCAGATCTGGGAAATCCAAGCCCGCACATCTCTATTTCAGACTAACTTTTATTACCATAGGGGAGATAAATCATTTGATGGTAGTTGACCATCAAATGATTTCTGTCCCCTTTGGCCGCATGTGAGGTGATGTGTTCTTATACACATCCCCCCGCATGCTAGCAAGGTGATGAGGGTGGTGCAAGCGGTGGTCGTTCGACAGGGTGGCGCTGACTTATTCGCTAGGCTACAAGTGTATGCAGCCTAGCAAACAAGTCCGAATCAGGCCCTATATCTGTTCAAGTAAATTCCCATAGAAGCCAGTTGCTAAGAGAGTAGGGAGAGAAGCCGCTGCACATGCAGTAACATTGAGAGGTCAATAACTAATGGAAATAATTTTTCTACATATGAATAATAAATTATGGGCTGAGTTTTAAATTCTATCTATGTTCTATGCAAAGAAGATTTAGGGTCGCATTTATCAAACCATATTTGCGGCTAAATCCCAGAAAACACCTGTTTTCAGGAGTTAGCCGCAAATATTAAGTATCACTGAAATGTTCCAAAGGGGGACCGGAGCAGGAATCTCCGATCTCTGCTGTGATCCCCCCTGCACCACCGCCGGCCACACCCCCATAGGTTGCTATGGGGGTGTGTGAAGCTGCCCAATGTATCAACATTGGGCAGCCTGGCTTTGCATCCCTGAGCTATCGCCATTCTGAAATGGCGATAACCCATTGTAGTCTATTGCTAATGTAGTCGTTCCCAAACTCTTTGAATCATGGCACCCTACAGTATCAGAATATTTTTCACAGCACCCCATGGCCATAAGTTTGTTATTGAGATTTTTTTTAAATATATTAAATTAAATAAATTGGGATTCTATTTTAGCCTTAGGTCCAGTTATGTGGTAAGGTGCAGGATTCACTTCTGTTTACCCACATATTTTATAATTGGAAGCCACAAAGCATTGATTCTGCCTATTTCAATGACCATAATTAATTTGAATTTGTTCTGGACAACCAACCAGAGGCACCCCTGCAAGTGCTTCAAGGCACCCCTGGGAACCTAGGCACACAGTTTGGGAACCACTGGGCTACGGGATTACACTGCTGCCTGAGCAGTGCGGTCAGCGGGGTCATGGTGGGTCAGCGCTAACCGCACATGCGCCGACCCACCCCGACTTCTGGTTGGGCGCATCAGAGGGATAGGTTCCATTTGGAGCCCTGTCCCTGCGGGCAAGGGGATGATACATCCCAGCTATATGATCGCATTTTACAATGCTATCCTGGGCGGTAATATTCCGCCCAGATCGCATTGTAAATGTGATAAATGATAAATGCGCCCCTTAGCCTTTAAAACAAAAGTTTGTTTATAAAACATAATAACTTTGTCAGCTTAATTGTTGCATGTTATTAATAAAAAGGTTTGATTGCCAATTTTCACACCTACCCTTGGCACTCAAAGGGTTAAGGCAACATACACAAATTTTGTTTAAAGTCTTAAAGTCTTATTTTGCATAGGCTTCCTTTGTTTCATTTAAAACACAAGAAATAGTTCATTATGTACGATAGATAGATAGATAGATAGATAGATAGATAGATAGATAGATAGATAGATAGATAGATAGATAGTGTTTTTTTATTTATTTTATTACTTAAAGTTGTAGAATATATATGCAGTATATATTGCAGCATGCCACAAAAGATATATTAGTGGCCACCTGCGCCCACCCAGAATTGCCGCTAGAAGAACCACAAAATTGGGCTACCAGACCCAAGACGTATATGTAACACAGGAGGAGTGGATCTCCACAGCGCTATTCACAGGATAAATTCTCAAATGGAAAGTATCGTCCACACAGGTATCCAGGACACAAGGGGAAAAAAGAGGGAGAATCTCTATGTTAGATAGTTTCTCAGGTTTTTCTTCAAATTCACAGGGTGACTCCCCGACACAACTCACCTAGCCAGACTAGGAGATTTTCCCATAAAGGTATCTTTAAATTCTTAAATCTTTAACATTCATATGGACATAAACTCACCCAGGGAGAAGTCCCTATGGTCATCAAAAGGTTTCTTTATTAAAAACTTCACTGGAGCACGTACAGTTCATCCAAAAAGGTCCAATTTATTGTTTAAAAATGGAGACACCGCAACTTCACAACCGCAAAACCAGTCTTCTCACCCGGAATGAGACACCAGAATGACAGTAGGTCCAAAGGATGGTATTAAGGACAGGAAGGTGTGGGTCCCCAGTAGCAGGTCTTCTCAACACCAACGCGTTTTGAACATACAAGTCCTTCCTCAGGGTGTGATAAAATCTAAACTGGTCCTAGAGCAGGTATATATACCTAAACCTATACCGGTATTATCTAAAACATGGCACAATTAATTCATCAATCTCCTAAACACCACATATAAAATCAAATTTGCTCCACTGAATACATACATAAATACATTAAAATACACATCAAACTATTCCTATCGGTTAAAACATTCCATATGGCCGTTACAATAAAGTGCTGGTGCATCTATTAGTCCATTACGTATTTTGCAAAGCCGTGTTCCGGGGTCTGTGTCACATCCGTTTCCTTTGCCAGCACGCTCTCCAGCGTCTTCCGGGACCGGACATCCTTTCCGCCCGGTGGAACGCATATGCGGTTCAACTGTGACTTCCGATGCCTCGTAACTCCGGAAATATCTGATAGCCCTGGAACGCAAGCTTTCTAATTTGCATATACTGGCAGTTCTGGGAATATTCAACTATAGGGCGGCCAAGAATTCTTTACTCCATACACGGCACCATTATACATATAAAACAGAGAAAAGCAATTGGTTATTATCACAATCAGCAACACGAATTGAAGCCTAAGTTAAAAAGCATTTCAGTTCAAAATCGGCGTTTAAACCTCTAGGTTCCAGTGTTTTCAACTCATAAATATATCTCATCTCTGTTTGTGATAATCTCACATCTCTTGCGGTTGTGAAGTTGTGGTGTCTCCATTTTTAAACAATAAATTGGACCTTTTTGGATGAACTGTACATGCTCCAGTGAAGTTTTTAATAAAGAAACCTTTTGATGACCATAGGGACTTCTCCCCCCCCGTCGGCGATTGCTGTGATTGGCTGCTCAATGTGAACAGCCAGTCACAGCGTTTTCCTGTGTTACCGGCGAATCAGACGCTCGGTAACACAGGGATCAATCACCGCCGGGTGGGAGGGGGCGTGAGGGGGTCACCGGTGATGACCACACCTCACCCCACCTGCCCCCAAGGCTGTGATTGGTCCGTCGGACCGACGGACCAATCACAGCCATGGCGCGTGATTTAAACTAACGGTGACTGCGCTGCAGACGCCATTCCGGTCTGGAATTGCGTGCAGAGCGGTCACCGTGCCAATCTGTCGTGATATACTGACCTGATCCTTGCCTGATACTTACCTGATCACCACTGGTAGCGTGCTGCCAGCAGCTGGATGCTTCCTGGATCTTGTGACTTCCTGTGTGCTGCTGCTGCAGTGTCATAGAGTCACATATAGTGAGAGATAGTGAGAGATAGTGAGAGATAGTGAGAGAGAGTGATAGAGAGTGCTATATTTTGTGTCTGCTGCCCCCCCTTTTGTGCTGATCAGTATATCTGTGCTGATCAGCAACTTTTTGGGGGTGCAGGTTTTTTTTTTTATATATATATACCTGTCAGTTGCACCAAAGGTTGTGCTGCCTGTGCAACTGACTGCTGCCCCCCCTGCTGCCCCCCCTTTTGTGCTGATCAGTATAAACTAAGTGATCAGCACCTTTTTTGGGGTCCAGGGGTTTTTGTTTTTTATATATACCCTGTCAGGTTGCACCCACAGTTGTGTGCCTGCTGCCCCTCACTGCTAATCAGTGTTGCATCACTGCATCACTGATCTGCAGTTTTTTTTTTTTTTGGAGAGTGCAGTGGGGTTTTGTTTTTACACCCACGTTGCTTTTGTGGGTGTCCTGTGGCCGCTGAGCGCTGATCAGTGACATACATCACTGAACAGCATTTTTGGCACAGGGTTGATATAATTTTTTTTCTGCAGTTTTTTTTAAATTGTTTTTTTTTGGAGAGTGCTGTGGTTTATTTTTTTTAAATTGTTTTTACACCCACGTTGCTTTTGTGGGTGTCCTGTGGCCGCTGAGCGCTGATCAGTGACGTACATCACTGAACAGCATTTTTGGCACAGGGTTGATATAATTTTTTTTCTGCAGTTTTTTTAAATTGTTTTTTTTTTTTTTTTGGAGAGTGCTGTGGTTTATTTTTTTTAAATTGTTTTTACACCCACGTTGCTTTTGTGGGTGTCCTGTGGCCGCTGAGCGCTGATCAGTGACGTACATCACTGAACAGCATTTTTGGCACGGGGTTGATATAATTTTTTTTCTGCAGTTTTTTTAAATTGTTTTTTTTTTGGAGAGTGCTGTGGTTTATTTTTTTTTTATTGTTTTTACACCCACGTTGCTTTTGTGGGTGTCCTGTGGCCGCTGAGCGCTGATCAGTGACGTACATCACTGAACAGCATTTTCGGCACAGGGTTGATATAATTTTTTTTTTTTTTTTATTGGGATCAAATTCCTGTATAAAGTATTTTTTTTTTCTGCACTACATACACACTACACACTACATACCCCCCGTGTTGAAATAAAGTTTGTACCCCCCCTACACTATACACGTGTTGAAACATTACACTTACGGAAACACAAAAATAAAAATGGCATCCCAAATGTCATCCCAAATGTCATCCCAGTCATCCAGAAGAATGTATTCAGCGGAGGAGGCATATGCCATGCTTGCCTCTGACTCTGATACAGCCAGTGATGCAAGCGGGGAATTTGAAGGATTCGTCTTAACCTCATCTTCCTCCTCTAGTGATGAGGGACCCCCTCAAAGATGCCCCCGTAGAGCAGCTGAGACCCCCCCCCAAATGATTGATCCCGTATGGACCCCACCACCAGACAATTTAGAGCCCCAGGTTCCTGAGTTTTTGGCCATCCCAGGAATCCAATTTGATTCAACAGGTCTCAGAGAAATTGACTTTTTCAAATTATTTTTCTCTGATGATTTTATAAATTTAATGGTGGACCAAAGTAATTTATATGCCCAGCAGTTTATTGCTCAAAACCCCACGTCATCATTTGCTAGGTGGACCCCTGTAGATGCAGTAGAGATGATGACGTTTTGGGGTCTGGTGTTACATATGGGCATAGTAAAAAAGCCAGAAATTAGGCAATATTGGAGTACAGATGTTCTGTACAGCACCCCACTTTACCGTATGGCCATGACTCGGACTCGTTTTGAGACAATCCTTAAATTTTTACATTACACCGATAATGCACAGTGCCCACCCAGAGATGATCCCACCTTTGACCGGCTATTCAAAGTCAGGCCGGTCATTGATCATTTCAGTGCCAAATTTGCAGAGTTGTACATCCCTGAAAAATTTATTTGTATCGACGAGTCCCTTATACATTTTAAAGGAAGGGTTAAATTCCGCCAGTACCTTCCCAGTAAGAGGGCAAGGTATGGCATAAAAATGTATAAACTGTGTGAAAGCACCTCAGGGTACACCCACAGGTTTAGGGTATATGAAGGGAAGGATTCAAGAATTGAACCGCCAGAATGCCCCCCCTCCCTCGTAGGTGTTAGTGGAAAAATTGTCTGGGATTTAGTGCACCCCTTCCTGGATAAAGGTTATCACCTCTATGTGGATAACTTTTACACTAGCATCCCCCTGTTTAAGGCCCTTGGTTCAAGAGGTACAGCAGCTTGCGATACTGTGCGCAAGAACCAAAGAGGCCTCCCAAAAACGCACATTGCCCAAGTACTGAGAAGGGGTGAAAGCAGGGGAATATGCACCGAAAATATGTTGTTGGTCAAATATAAGGACAAGAGGGATGGCCTTATACTGACAACAATTCACTGAGACAGTACCACCTCCGTCCCTGTACGAGGTACCAGTACCCACACCTCAAAACCTAATTGTATCCTAGATTACAATAAGTACATCGGCGGAGTGGATCTTTCAGATCAGGTACTGAAGCCGTACAGTGCCCTGCAGAAAACAAAAATCTGGTACAAGAAGCTGGCCGTGTATATCATCCAGATGGCACTGTATAACGCTTACGTGCTATTCCGTTCTACCAGCCAGAGGGGGACATTTATGCACTTTCAAGAGGAAGTCATAAAGGGCCTAATATTTGGGAACCAGCAGGCAGAGGGCCCCAGTACTTCTAGTACTGGCCCCCGTATTGTACCAGGGCAGCATTTTCCTAACGAAATCCCCTCCACTGCAAAAAAGGGCAGGACACAAAAAATGTGCAAAGTTTGCTATAAAAAGGGAATAAGAAAGGATACTATTTTCCACTGTGAAACTTGCCCCGACAAACCCGGCCTATGTATAAAGGAGTGTTTAAAAATATACCACACATCTATGGATTATTAGGTTCATCATTTCACCGTGCTTCGGGGGTCTTGCTAATGCCACATAGCACCCACCATTCATTCCACCAGAATCTGAGCTGCAAAATACAAAAATCATTCCTTCCCTTCTGAGTCCTGCCATGCACCCAACTGGTATTTTTTGGTTACATATGAGGCATTGCCATACTCGGGAGAAATTGGGGCACAGATTTGGAGGTGCTTAGTCTCCTTCATTCCTTGTGAAAATGAAAATTTTTGAGCCAGAACTGCATTTTTGTGTAAAAAATTTAATTTTTCATTTTCACTGCCCAGTTGTACCACAATTGGTGAAACCCCTGGGGGTTTGAAATGTACACTATACCCCTAGATGAATTCCATGAGGGGTGTAGTTTGCAAAATGGGGTCACTTGTGGAGGGTTCCACTGTATTGGTGCTTTGGGGGTCTTGCTAATGCGACATAGCACCCACCAACATTCCACCAGAATCTGTGCTGCAAAATCCAAATATCACTCCTTCCCTTCTGAGTCCTGCCATTTTTTGGTCACATGTGAGGCATTGCCATACTCGGGAGAAATTGGGGCACAGATTTTGGGGTGCTTAGTCTCCTTCATTCCTTGTGAAAATGAAAATTTTTGAGCCAGAACTGCATTTTTGTGTAAAAAATTTAATTTTTCATTTTCACTGCCCAGTTGTACCACAATTGGTGAAACCCCTGGGGGATTGAAATGTACACTATACCCCTAGATGAATTCCCTGAGGGGTGTAGTTTGCAAAATGGGGTCACTTGTGGGGGGGGTCCACTGTATTGGTGCTTTGGGGGTCTTGCTAATGCGACATAGCACGCACCAACATTCCACCTGAATCTGTGCTGCAAAATCTAAATATCACTCCTTCCCTTCTGAGTCCTGCCATGCACCCAAATGGTATTTTTTGGTCACATGTGAGGCATTGCCGTACTCGGGAGAAATTGGGGCACAGATTTTGGGGTGATTTTTCTTCTTCATACCTTATGAAAATGAAACATTTTGAGCCAGAACTGCATTTTTGTGTAAAAAAATGTAATTTTTCATTTGCACAGCCCAGTTGTATCAAAATTGGTGAAACCCCTGGGGGTTTGAAATGTACACTATACCCCTAGATGAATTACCTGAGGGGTGTAGTTTGCAAAATGGGGTCACTTGTTGGGGGGTTCCACTGTATTGGTGCTTTGGGGGTCTTGCTAATGCGACATAGCACCCACCAACATTCCACCAGAATCTGTGCTGCAAAATCCAAATATCACTCCTTCCCTTCTGAGTCCTGCCATGCACCCAAATGGTATTTTTTGGTCACATGTGAGGCATTGCCGTACTCGGGAGAAATTGGGGCACAGATTTTGGGGTGCTTTGTCTCCTTCATTCCTTGTGAAAATGAAAAATTTTGAGCCAGAACTGCATTTTTGTGTAAAAAATTTAATTTTTCATTTTCACTGCCCAGTTGTACCACAATTGGTGAAACCCCTGGGGGTTTGAAATGTACACTATAGCCCTAGATGAATTCCCTGAGGGGTGTAGTTTGCAAAATGGGGTCACTTGTGGGGGGGTTCCACTGTATTGGTGCTTTGGGGGTCTTGCTAATGCGACATAGCACCCACCAACATTCCACCAGAATCTGTGCTGCAAAATCCAAATATCACTCCTTCCCTTCTGAGTCCTGCCATTTTTTGGTCACATATGAGGCATTGCAATACTCGGGAGAAATTGGGGCACAGATTTTGTGGTGCTTTGTCTCCTTCATTCCTTGTGAAAATGAAAAATTTTGAGCCAGAACTGCATTTTTGTGTAAAAAATTTAATTTTTCATTTTCACTGCCCAGTTGTACCACAATTGGTGAAACCCCTGGGGGTTTGAAATGTACACTATAGCCCTAGATGAATTCCCTGAGGGGTGTAGTTTGCAAAATGGGGTCATTTGTGGGGGGATTCCACTGTATTGGTGCTTTGGGGGTCTTGCTAATGCGACATAGCACCCACCAACATTCCACCAGAATCTGTGCTGCAAAATCCAAATATCACTCCTTCCCTTCTGAGTCCTGCCATTTTTTGGTCACACATGAGGCATTGCCGTACTCGGGAGAAATTGGGGCACAGATTTTGGGGTGCTTTGTCTCCTTCATTCCTTGTGAAAATGAAAATTTTTGAGCCAGAACTGCATTTTTGTGTAAAAAATTTAATTTTTCATTTTCACTGCCCAGTTGTACCACAATTGGTGAAACCCCTGGGGGTTTGAAATGTACACTATAGCCCTAGATGAATTCCCTGAGGGGTGTAGTTTGCAAAATGGGGTCACTTGTGGGGGGGTTCCACTGTATTGGTGCTTCGGGGGTCTTGCTAATGCGACATAGCACCCACCAACATTCCACCAGAATCTGTGCTGCAAAATCCAAATATCACTCCTTCCCTTCCGAGTCCTGCCATGCACCCAAATGGTATTTTTTGGTCACATGTGAGGCATTGCCGTACTCGGGAGAAATTGGGGCACAGATTTTGGGGTGCTTTTTCTCCTTCATACCTTATGAAAATGAAAAATTTTGAGCCAGAACTGCATTTTTGTGTAAAAAAATGTAATTTTTCATTTGCACAGCCCAGTTGTATCAAAATTGGTGAAACCCCTGGGGGTTTGAAATGTACACTATACCCCTAGATAAATTCCCTGAGGGGTGTAGTTTGCAAAATGGGGTCACTTGTGGGGGGGTTCCACTGTATTGGTGCTTTGGGGGTCTTGCTAATGCGACATAGCACCCACCAACATTCCACCAGAATCTGTGCTGCAAAATCCAAATATCACTCCTTCCCTTCTGAGTCCTGCCATTTTTTGGTCACACATGAGGCATTGCCGTACTCGGGATAAATTGGGGCACAGATTTTGGGGTGCTTTGTCTCCTTCATTCCTTGTGAAAATGAAAATTTTTGAGCCAGAACTGCATTTTTGTGTAAAAAATTTAATTTTTCATTTTCACTGCCCAGTTGTACCACAATTGGTGAAACCCCTGGGGGTTTGAAATGTACACTATAGCCCTAGATGAATTCCCTGAGGGGTGTAGTTTGCAAAATGGGGTCACTTGTGGGGGGGTTCCACTGTATTGGTGCTTCGGGGGTCTTGCTAATGCGACATAGCACCCACCAACATTCCACCAGAATCTGTGCTGCAAAATCCAAATATCACTCCTTCCCTTCCGAGTCCTGCCATGCACCCAAATGGTATTTTTTGGTCACATGTGAGGCATTGCCGTACTCGGGAGAAATTGGGGCACAGATTTTGGGGTGCTTTTTCTCCTTCATACCTTATGAAAATGAAAAATTTTGAGCCAGAACTGCATTTTTGTGTAAAAAAATGTAATTTTTCATTTGCACAGCCCAGTTGTATCAAAATTGGTGAAACCCCTGGGGGTTTGAAATGTACACTATACCCCTAGATGAATTCCCTGAGGGGTGTAGTTTGCAAAATGGGGTCACTTGTGGGGGGTTCCACTGTATTGGTGCTTTGGGGGTCTTGCTAATGCGACATAGCACCCACCAACATTCCACCAGAATCTGTGCTGCAAAATCCAAATATCACTCCTTCCCTTCTGAGTCCTGCCATGCACCCAAATGGTATTTTTTGGTCACATGTGAGGCATTGCCGTACTCGGGAGAAATTGGGGCACAGATTTTGGGGTGCTTTGTCTCCTTCATTCCTTGTGAAAATGAAAAATTTTGAGCCAGAACTGCATTTTTGTGTAAAAAAATTAATTTTTCATTTTCACTGCCCAGTTGTACCACAATTGGTGAAACCCCTGGGGGTTTGAAATGTACACTATACCCCTAGATAAATTCCCTGAGGGGTGTAGTTTGCAAAATGGGGTCACCTGTGGGGGGGTTCCACTGTATTGGTGCTTTGGGGGTCTTGCTAATGCGACATAGCACCCACCAACATTCCACCAGAATCTGTGCTGCAAAATCCAAATATCACTCCTTCCCTTCTGAGTCCTGCCATGCACCCAAATGGTATTTTTTGGTCACATGTGAGGCATTACCGTACTCGGGAGAAATTGGGGCACAGATTTTGGGGTGCTTTGTCTCCTTCATTCCTTGTGAAAATGAAAATTTGTGAGCCAGAACTGCATTTTTGTGTAAAAAATTTAATTTTTCATTTTCACTGCCCAGTTGTACCACAATTGGTGAAACCCCTTGGGGTTTGAAATGTACACTATAGCCCTAGATGAATTCCCTGAGGGGTGTAGTTTGCAAAATGGGGTCACTTGTGGGGGGTTTCCACTGTATTGGTGCTTCGGGGGTCTTGCTAATGCGACATAGCACCCACCAACATTCCACCAGAATCTGTGCTGCAAAATCCAAATATCACTCCTTCCCTTCCGAGTCCTGCCATGCACCCAAATGGTATTTTTTGGTCACATGTGAGGCATTGCCGTACTCGGGAGAAATTGGGGCACAGATTTTGGGGTGCTTTTTCTCCTTCATACCTTATGAAAATGAAAAATTTTGAGCCAGAACTGCATTTTTGTGTAAAAAAATGTAATTTTTCATTTGCACAGCCCAGTTGTATCAAAATTGGTGAAACCCCTGGGGGTTTGTAATGTACACTATACCCCTAGATAAATTCCCTGAGGGGTGTAGTTTGCAAAATGGGGTCACTTGTGGGGGGGTTCCACTGTATTGGTGCTTTGGGGGTCTTGCTAATGCGACATAGCACCCACCAACATTCCACCAGAATCTGTGCTGCAAAATCCAAATATCACTCCTTCCCTTCTGAGTCCTGCCATTTTTTGGTCACACATGAGGCATTGCCGTACTCGGGAGAAATTGGGGCACAGATTTTGGGGTGCTTTGTCTCCTTCATTCCTTGTGAAAATGAAAATTTTTGAGCCAGAACTGCATTTTTGTGTAAAAAATTTAATTTTTCATTTTCACTGCCCAGTTGTACCACAATTGGTGAAACCCCTGGGGGTTTGAAATGTACACTATAGCCCTAGATGAATTCCCTGAGGGGTGTAGTTTGCAAAATGGGGTCACTTGTGGGGGGGTTCCACTGTATTGGTGCTTCGGGGGTCTTGCTAATGCGACATAGCACCCACCAACATTCCACCAGAATCTGTGCTGCAAAATCCAAATATCACTCCTTCCCTTCCGAGTCCTGCCATGCACCCAAATGGTATTTTTTGGTCACATGTGAGGCATTGCCGTACTCGGGAGAAATTGGGGCACAGATTTTGGGGTGCTTTTTCTCCTTCATACCTTATGAAAATGAAAAATTTTGAGCCAGAACTGCATTTTTGTGTAAAAAAATGTAATTTTTCATTTGCACAGCCCAGTTGTATCAAAATTGGTGAAACCCCTGGGGGTTTGAAATGTACACTATACCCCTAGATGAATTCCCTGAGGGGTGTAGTTTGCAAAATGGGGTCACTTGTGGGGGGTTCCACTGTATTGGTGCTTTGGGGGTCTTGCTAATGCGACATAGCACCCACCAACATTCCACCAGAATCTGTGCTGCAAAATCCAAATATCACTCCTTCCCTTCTGAGTCCTGCCATGCACCCACATGGTATTTTTTGGTCACATGTGAGGCATTGCCGTACTCGGGAGAAATTGGGGCACAGATTTTGGGGTGCTTTGTCTCCTTCATTCCTTGTGAAAATGAAAAATTTTGAGCCAGAACTGCATTTTTGTGTAAAAAAATTAATTTTTCATTTTCACTGCCCAGTTGTACCACAATTGGTGAAACCCCTGGGGGTTTGAAATGTACACTATACCCCTAGATAAATTCCCTGAGGGGTGTAGTTTGCAAAATGGGGTCACCTGTGGGGGGGTTCCACTGTATTGGTGCTTTGGGGGTCTTGCTAATGCGACATAGCACCCACCAACATTCCACCAGAATCTGTGCTGCAAAATCCAAATATCACTCCTTCCCTTCTGAGTCCTGCCATGCACCCAAATGGTATTTTTTGGTCACATGTGAGGCATTACCGTACTCGGGAGAAATTGGGGCACAGATTTTGGGGTGCTTTGTCTCCTTCATTCCTTGTGAAAATGAAAATTTGTGAGCCAGAACTGCATTTTTGTGTAAAAAATTTAATTTTTCATTTTTACTGCCCAGTTGTACCACAATTGATGAAACCCCTTGGGGTTTGAAATGTACACTATACCCCTAGATGAATTCCCTGAGGGGTGTAGTTTGCAAAATGGGGTCACTTGTGGGGGGGTTCCACTGTATTGGTGCTTCGGGGGTCTTGCTAATGCGACATAGCACCCACCAACATTCCACCAGAATCTGTGCTGCAAAATCCAAATATCACTCCTTCCCTTCTGAGTCCTGCCATGCACCCAAATGGTATTTTTTGGTCACATGTGAGGCATTGCCGTACTCGGGAGAAATTGGGGCACAGATTTTGGGGTGCTTTGTCTCCTTCATTTCTTGTGAAAATGAAAAATTTTGAGCCAGAACTGCATTTTTGTGTAAAAAATTTAATTTTTCATTTTCACTGCCCAGTTGTACCACAATTGGTGAAACCCCTGGGGGTTTGAAATGTACACTATACCCCTAGATGAATTCCCTGAGGGGTGTAGTTTGCAAAATTGGGTCACTTGTGGGGGGTTCCACTGTATTGGTGCTTCGGGGGTCTTGCTAATGTGACATAGCACCCACCAACATTCCACCAGAATCTGAGCTGCAAAATCCAAATATCACTCCTTCCCTTCTGAGTCCTGCCATGCACCCAAATGGTATTTTTTGGTCACATGTGGGGCATTGCCGTACTCGGGAGAAATTGGGGCACAGATTTTGGGGTGCTTTGTCTCCTTCATTCCTTGTGAAAATGAAAATTTTTGAGCCAGAACTGCATTTTTGTGTAAAAAAATTTAATTTTTCATTTTCACTGCCCAGTTGTACCACAATTGGTGAAACCCCTGGGGGTTTGAAATGTACACTATAGCCCTAGATGAATTCCCTGAGGGGTGTAGTTTGCAAAATGGGGTCACTTTTAGCATCTTATGGTGCCTAGATCCTACATGGTGCCTAAAAAATAATCTCATAAAAAGGAGGCTCCAAAATCAAGTAGGTGCTCCTTCTATTATGAAGCATGTGGTTTGGTCAACGTGCACACTAGGGCCACATATAGGATATTTATGAAAACAAAAGAATTGGGGGAATCAATTTTTAGTCACATTTCTCTAGTAAAATCTACTGTGTTCCTTAGAAAAATGTATTAAAATTGAAAATCTGCAAAAAAAATGAAATTTTGAAATTTCACTTACACTTTGTTTTAATTCCTGTGAAACACCTAAAGGGTTAACAAACTTCCAAAATGCTGTTTTGAATACTGTGAGGGGTGCCGTTTTTGAAATGGCATCATTTATGGGGGTGTCTCACATACAAGTCCCTCAAAGTCACATCAGAACTGAACTGGTCCCTAAAAAAATCAGTGTTTGAAATTTTCTTGAAAATTTGAGAATTTGCTATTCATATTTTAAGCCTCCTAGTGTCCAAAAAAATTAAAAGGAGGTTGAAATAATGATGGCAACATAAAGTAGACATATGGTCTTTGTTAGTTATTAACTATTTTGAGTGGTATGATTATTTGTCTCACAAGCAGAAAATTTAACATTTTGAAAATTGCTAAATTTTCCATTTTTTTACGACATTTTGGTATTTTTCACAAAAAAACACAGACTGTATCGACCCAAATTTACCACTAACTTGAAGTACAATGTGTCACGAGAAAACAATCTCAAAATCACTGGGATAAGTAAAAGCAAAAAAAAGTTATCCCCACTTAAGTGATACATGTCAGATTTGAAAAAAAGGGCTCTGTCAGGAAGGCAAAAACAGGCTGCGGCGGGAAGGGGTTAAGCAATGTTAGGAATGTGAATTTAACCCTATCAGGCCGGCGTTCAATGGCCAGGGACGCCGGTGACAGCCACGGGCTTCAGCCCTGGACGGGTGAAGCCTGGGGGGGGGACCCCTTTATTGGGGGGGTCCCCACTCCTCCAGGTACCCCGTCCAAGGCTGACCAGCCACGGTGCTCATGGTACGGCCGGGGGACCTTGTGTAAAAAGTGTCCCCCGGCTGTGGCATGACACTGCGGGCTGTTGGAGCCCGGTGCTGGTTTCAAAATACGGGGGACCCCCAGATTTTTTGTCCCCCGTATTTTTGGAACCAGGACCTGCTCAATGAGCCCGGGTCTGGTTATGTACAGGAGGGGGGACCTCACGCCAATTTTTTTTATTACTTTTACACATATTTTACCAAAGAACCATACACAGATCACAAGGATCTGTGCATGGTTCTGACAAAATCGCCATGTTTCTGACAAAATCGCCAGTCAGGATCAGGTCTATTTTTTTTTTGAACTTTAGACCATTTTTTTTGGCGATTTCTAAATTCGCATCTCATTAAAAATGCGAATTGTATATTTTTCAATGGGGAAAACATCTGGATGCGAATTCCGGACTTAAAAAAAATCGCACTTTCAGAAAGTGCGATTTCGCGGGAAAAAGTGCGATTTATGCCGCAAATCGCCACACATTAAGTAGTCGATTTGGGAAAAAAATGAAAAAACGGCAGTTTTTGCGATAAAAATCGCCAAAAACCCAACATCGATCTCTCATAAATGTCACCCAGAGATTCTACCTCTTTTTTCCCTTGTGTCCTGGATACCTGTGTGGACGATACTTTACATTTGAGAATTTATCCTGTGAATAGCGCTGTGGATATTGAAGCACGCATCACTGTAGATTCTACAGTATGTAGTGTTACTACACCGACCTCCTCTGTTTATTTAAGGTCTTGAGTATACTGTATGTTCTGCCACATAAACAATTTAGTACAAAAGAACGTAAAGGTGCGTACACATGGGGCAATATGATCGTTGGCAATATATTGCTAGCAATATATTGCTCAGCAATCATATTGCCCCGTGTCCCGTTTTCATCTGCGACCATCTCTGGTCGCAGATGAAAATTTAAACACTGCTGGGTGATAAGGCAGGGGATGTCGCTGGTCGGAGGAGCATGCTCCTCCGACCAGTGACCATTCAGGGGCTGAAAACGGGAGCGCGCACCCGGCGATTTATCGCTGGTGCACACTCCAATCACTGGCAATATGGTCGCTCAGTGACCATATTCCCAGCGATTTCAGCCCCTATCACTCCCAAGTGTACAGCTTAAGACCAGTCATGAGATTTTCCATTGTTTCATCAGTTACTATACCTTTACAGTACATCACTGCATCCTTTAAGTCTGTGTAAAAATTCCCAACCTTTAGAAGACAGATATAGTAATGTACTTGATGCATAAAAATAATGTGTGTAGAACGTATGCAATCTGTTGTGAAGTTAGCAATAATTGCTCACTCATTGTTTAAATTGAGCTCTGGGCCTATGTCACCTGAGCCTAAAGGGGCCTACACACAGAGCGATATTCAGCCACTTTCTGAGCGATTTTATTGCTCCGAAGGTGGCTGACTATCGCTGTGTGTGTAGCCCACACAGCGGGACCATGATACATAACAGACCTGCTGCTTATTGTTGCTCAGGAGGCCCACACATCTCTGCATGTGTGGTGGCCTTTCTGAGCATTCAGCCGCCCCCTGGAGATGCCTCAGTTTGCAGACTCTAGATAGCTGGAGGATTAGTGTTGGGTCAGCGGAGAAAGTGCCTAATATACCCGGCGGCAGGAAGCTGTACCGATGCACTGACAGTCTCCAGCTGCACACTAGACACTGCATGTACCGGACAGCAGGGAGAAATTTAGAACAGACAAACAGGGGGAGCGGAGGCTGCATACTATATAACAGGCAGTATCGCTTGAGACTTCTGGTTCAGCCATCACAGAGTAAGCAGCAGCTCCGTGAAGCTCCATCTCCCGCCGAGCTGCCCGGCACCTGCATGCTGCCGGCACAGCGCAGAAACCGCTCCAGGTCCACCAGGAAGACACACTCTGCCATGGACAAATATATGTCCCCACCGATGGCTGCGAAACCCCCCCCCCGCAGCTGCATAATCCTCCACAGCAGCAACGCCAAGAAAAGAGGGGGAACACACAATGGCGCCTGACCAGGACAACACCCGTGGCATACCAGCGGCTAATGGGCCCCATACATCAGCAATCACAATTTATGGATTTTCAGATATAGGGATATTTCGGCCAGATAAATGGATTTTACAATCTATCTGACTTTGCCCACACATTACAGATTTATTTCAGTGATTTTCAGATTTTTCTATCTAAAGATTGCATCTTCATATCTGGAAATTGCCCCAATCGATTGTCATTTCAGCTGTTCATAATGTAAATAGATGAAGAAGACGAATTGGGAATGCCCACACATATAAAAAAGATCTGCAGATAATACCAGATTATTAAGCATGTTTAAAAACCTGATTAAGCAATCGATTGGCGATTTTGATTGGGATTGCCAAAAGGGGGAGCCCACACATCTAAAATTAATTGTGGCAATCATCTCCATATCTGAAAATTGTCACAATTAATTGCTGATGTATGGGGCCCTTAAGAAGCAGATAGCTGACCAGGACCCTGATACAGGCACCTACCTGGATCATGCAAGTATCTCTGGTTTATCATATAAAGACCTGGTAAATGCTATAAATAATACTATGGCACCACTATTACAAAAAGTGGTTACAGACATCACAGCACAGATAAATACTTTATCTGATCGCCTAAATACAGCTGAAAGTCGCATAAGCAGCAATGATGACCAAATACAGAGTATACAGAACGCTGTTAAAATGCTCACAATTAACAACAAGCGCCTATCAGATAATATAGGAAATATTGAAAATAGGGCAATGCGTAAAAATGTAAGGATTACTGGCATTCCTGAAAAGGTCCAGGGGCCACAATTGGAACACCTTATACGTAATACCCTCCCTAAATTGCTGCAAGTAGAAAAATCCTGCTCGATCTGGTTATCGAAAGGGTTCACGTCATGGGAGCCCCTCATCCCCAAAACAATACAAGATCAAGAGTAAGGATTTTCAAAGTCCTCAACTACTTGCATAAACAAGTAATATGCAGGGCCGGAGCAGCCACTAGGCAGCTCTAGGCATTTGCCTAGGGCGCCGGCACCTGGAGGGCGGCAGTTCGCCCCTCACCCCCAGCGAACTGTGTAAAAAACTTGCGGCCCCGGCGTCCCTGCAGTGCTGGGTCGGTCAGGGGTGTCCGTGCCGTAGGGGTACCGGCGGCGCCATCATGTGTGTAAAGCTGGCTGCGGGGTCCCTGTAGTGAATAGAAAATAACTAGCGCTATGCGCGCGGCGGCGCGGGAAGCGCTAGTTATTTTCTATTCACTACAGGGACCCCGCCGGCCGCAGCCAGCTTTATACACATGACAGCGCCGCAGGTACCCCTACGGAAGGGACACCCCTGACCGCCCCAGCACTGCAGGGACACCGGGGCCGCAAGTTTTTTCCACAGGTACCACCCCCCCTCCCCCCGGCACCGGGGCACCCCCACCCCGACTCGCCTGGGGCGCTCCGGTGCCTTGCACCGGCCCTGGTAATATGGTCGGCATCTCGTAAAATAATCCCTCTTCTCTGGGAAGGTCACACCTTACGAGTTTATCAGCTATCTAAACAGAGGCGCACCTTTACAACTGTCTGTTCCAAATTGGTTCAAAAAAAGCAAAAGTTCTACATTCTGTATCCAGCCCGATTAAAAATCAGGACATAAGGACTTTGCGACAGCTAAAGAAGCAGAGGAGTACCTTTCTAAGGAGGATCACACACAAGATCCAGAGGACATTGCGGATGCAACAAGCATAACATGAAAATGTATTTAACCAAAATCTGTGTAATAATAATGGTGTGAGATCCGAAGTCCAGGGGGCACACTGGGGCAGATGTATTAAGCCTTAACAAGAGAAAAATGCAAGGGTGATAAAGAGAGATAAACGTCCAGCCAATCAGCTCCTTACTGACTTTTTTCAAACACATGCTGTAACATGGCAGTTAGCAGGTGATTGGCTGGACATTTATCTCTCCTTATCACCCTTGCATTTATCTCTTGTTAAGGCTTAATACATCTGCCCCACTATGTCTTACTATATTGCCGAAGTTTTAGTTTAAATATAATATAATAATGGGGTGGGATACGGATTATAGGCTCAAAGTAAGTTTACTTATAATATAGATACTGTCAGCGAACATTGCCGTATCGACATGTTTTCTGACACCTTTCTGGAAGTCCACTTTCTGAATTTGTATTGCTGCATAATTAGCGTAATTAGTGTAATTTCTGCTAAGTTTAATTTCTTAGAAATGTTGATGTTTTCCGTTTTGTCTTATGTCAATGTATTTTTCCCTAATGTTTTTTTTTTTCCCAAACCCCTCCCTTTATTATGTCAAGTCACTTTAACTTACTCTACATAGCACCTTTACTATGTCAGTCACATTAGGTTCATTAAACATAAGAGGAATTCACACTCCGACCAAGAGATGCAGATTACTCCCCAATTTAAATAAACAAAAAATAGATCTTATCTGCTTGCAGGAGACACACTTGCTACCCCCAGAAGTAAATAAACTCAAAATGTTAAAATGAGAAGTCCTGGGCTCTGCTTCTTATCATTCAAAATCTTGCGGAGTTGCCATCCTTGCAAAAAAAAACAACTTAAGGCTAAAGTAATCTCAGCGGATGCTGACCCTGCAGGCAGATACATAGTTCTACAATTAAATATTTTAGATAAAACGATAGCTTTATGTAATACATATGCCCCGACACAATAAAAAAAATCCTGTTTTACCCACTTGATAGCTAAATTACATACTTACAATCCTGCCTCATTGAAAATATGCGGAGATTTAAATTGACTCTACTCCCCTCTTTTAGATCGCTCTGCTCCACAGATACACACCTTGAAACTTCCCAAAATAGGAGTGCCCTACCTAATTCAAACTTTTAATTAAGTAGACTCCTGGTGGGCTATAAACCCTACAGAAAAAGATTATAAGTGCTTATCATTAACACACAAAACCTGGTCAAGAATTGATTATATCTTAATCACCGAACCTCTATTGCCCAAATTAGTTTCAGCAACTATATTATCCCCATTATTGTCTGACCATGGATTATTATCTATTAACATTGTTTGACAGAATAGAGACAAACCAAACCCACAGTGGAGATTCCCTTCTCACCTTTCTCAGTCCCGGGGCCTACGCGACAACTTTCACAAAACTTGGAATCATTATAACATGGAAAACCAAGCTTATGCCAAAGAGAGCCGTGTCTCTGAATGCCTTTCTGCTGTTTCATCCTGGATGTCATCTCGCCACCTCAAACTTAATATCTCAAAAACAGAATTAATTAAATTTCCTCCAATAAATAGTAGTTACCAACCTGATATCTCTATTGCTGTTGAGAAGATGACAATCACTCCTACCTCTCAAGCTCGCTGCCTAGGTGTTATCCTTGACTGAGAACTTTCCTTTGTACCCCACATTCAACCTGTCTCAAAATCATGCCACATGCACCTAAAAACATATTCAAAATTTGCCCTTACCTTACACAAGACACTGCAAAAACTCTAATCCATGCTCTCATCATCTCACGCATTGATTATTGCAATAGTCTCCTTATTGGCCTTCCCCAATACAGACTCTCACCACTACAGTCCATCATGAATGCAGCTGCGAGGCTAATCTTCCTAGCCAGATGTTCATCGTCTGCAAAGCTACTCTGTCAGTCACTTCATTGGTTACCTGTATTCTACCGTACTCAATACAAAATTATTTTACTTACACACAAAGCCATAAACCAAACTACACCAACATACATAACTTCTCTTATCTCAAAATATCATCCAACACGACCTCTACGCTCCTCCCAAGATCTGCGTCTCTCATCCACACTCATTACTCACTCCCATTCCTGACTGCAGGACTTTCTTCCGGCTGCACCCACTCTGTGGAATGCCCTCCAAAGCACAATAAGACTCTTCTCCAGTCTCCAAACTTATAAGCGTTCCCTAAAAACTCATCTCTTCAGGCAAGCTTATCAAATTCCAGAAAAAGTCATAGAACCTTGCATTCTGGTGGAATCGATGCAATAAAGCAGGGTCGGCGCTACCCACTCAGCAGCTCCTGCAAAGCAGGGAGGCGCCATGCTTAAAAGGCGCTGTCTCCCTCCCTGCTCTGCTAAAGCTGCCTCAGCCCTCACTGTCACTGCCTCCTGCACGCCGCTCGCAGCGCCCGTCTGACAGTGGGCGGGCGGCAGTATAAAGAGCTGCTCCCTGCACCTTGCACACACTGTCCTCCTCCTGCGACCTGCCCCCTCTTCCTCACGGACACTTGCTCTGAGGCATGAAGCGCTGTCTGTGAATGCCTGGATGACATGTCATGTCCGGATCTGCCCCCTACCCATTGCTCCCTGCGCCTGTCAGCTGTCAAACAAATGACGGACAGGCAGCAGCGCCGCCCTTCCTTTCCTCTTCTCAGTGTGCTGTGCCAGTGCCACTGCCAGTCCTCAACACTCCACCCCCTATATCTCCTCTCCTCTTCTTCCATCTCCTCCTTCTCCCCCTCCTTTCCCCCTCAGTCACGAGAGGGGAGTAATGGCGTCCTCAGCGTCCTGCCTACGCAGATAGAAGAGGAGGGACTGCACAAGAGATAAACAGCAAAAGAACAGTGAGTCTTTTATTATACATGTTTATAACAACTTTTTTTTAATAATTGTAGATTTTTTTATATTAATTTAGACACTTTTTAAATAATTGGCTGGGTTATTTGCCTAAAGGTGGCCATACACGCTGCAATAGCAGTGTGCAATGCGATGAGCGCGCCGGCGGGCATCACACAGTACAAAAAGTGCTGCACATACTTTTTGTACTGCTTTCGGATCGCATCGCACATACATTGCATGCATGCCGTGCAATGCGATCTAGCACATAACGTATGCGATTCTCGCAGTGTGTATGGGCACCTTAAGTGCTTGCAACATTTTGCGGACACAGCACTGAGATGGTGTATGCATACATGTACATGCACCCGAGATTGCATGTTGCATACGCTCCCACAATCAGGCTTCAGCTTGTTGCAATAGCAATGTGAAAGGGCGCAAAATTTATGGTTTGCAGGAGGGCGCCGGACACCCTAGCACCAGCCCTGCAATAAAGAATACAGTATTTATCCTTATGCATCAATGCCTATTTCCCTATAGATTGTAAGCTTGCGAGCAGGGCCCTCCTACCTTTTGACTGTCTGTAAATACCCTGTTTGTTGTATCACTGTCTCCTTTGTAAAGTGCAATGGAATATGCTGTGCTATATAAGAAACTGTTAATAAATAAATAAATAAATAACTATCTACTGGCAAGCTGCAAAAACTGTAATGCATGGTGAGGTTGTGGCCTATGTCTCGAGGCTGAGGAAAACACAACAAAGGGAGTATAAAGATTTACAAAGCACTCTATCTAATACTTTTCAGTAATTTAAAACACACCCAACATTAGAAAATAAGTCAAGATACCAGACAGCTAGAACCCGTTATAATGAATATCCCCAATTACAAGGCGGCAGATACCTTTTTAATATTAATTCCAAGTTTTATAAATATGGGAAAAAATAGGAAAACTCCTTACAAATCTTCTACAAGGCTCTAGGCTTCAAAAAACAATGCAACTATTACAGAAATCAGATGGCACTGTCACAAAATCTGATACGCAAATAGCCAAAGTCCTTAAAAACTACTACGAAAATCTTTACTCTGCTCCTCGACCATCCCAAGCTGAGCCTCTAAATGCCAATGACACAAACATCACTCCTAACTAGGGATGTGCACCGGCCACTTTTCGCGTTTTGGGTTTTGATTACTTTCAGGTTTTGTGTTCAAATGGGTTTTGCCAAAACACCCTCTAAATGTTTTGGGTTTAAAAACTGCTAAAATCACAGAATTTGGTTTTTATTTGCTCCTATGCTATTACTAACCTCAATAACATTAATTTCCACTCATTTCCAGTCTATTCTGAACACCTCACACCTAACAATATTGTTTTTAGGGGAAAAGGTTGCACCAAGGTAGCTGGATAACTATGCTAAGTCACACACGTGTGCGTCACAAGCACGTGGCTCATCTAGGAGTGGCACTGCAGCGGCAGACAGAATGGCAGTTTGAAAAACTAGGCCCCAATAAGGAAATTATCTGGCTTGATCGTGTTTATGATGTGCAGCCGAGGGGCAGTGGGTGTTTCGTGCAGCACTGACTTGTTCTGCAAGTGTGTAACTGTTTTTTATCAGTTTAATATCTAATAAGACCCCTATCTGGCTTGATTGTGTTATTATTATTCAGTAATTTAATCTGATTGCTCAACTTTGGGATTATTACCAGTCTTCTCCCAAAACATTGCTTAATGGGTGGAGGGGAGGGGGGTAATTAATTAGGTGGCAGATGAAAAAGAGTTCCCCCACCTCTCTAGAACCACTTTTACCCCTGGGTTGGAGCTGTATACCTCTTCCTAACCATACATATACAGTTTAACATCCAATAAGACCCCTATCTGACTTAATCGTGTTTACCATGTGCAGCCGAGGAGCAATCAATTACTCTCATTAGTGGAATGCAAACAGTTGTATGCATTAAGAGAAGTGCACTTATCACTGTCAAGAACGCAGACAGTTGTATGCGTTGAAAAGACAAGTCCCACATGTGAATGACTCTCAGCAGTAGGATTAATGAAAGGGGATGCAAGATGGAATTGTCCTTGGGCCCTCCCACCCACCCTTATGTTGTGAAAATAGGACATGCACACTTTAACAAACCAAACATTTCTCAGCGACAGGGCCTACAAAACTGTGGCTGAAATTATTGGTTTGTTTGCGCCCCCACACAAAAAAAAAAACAATTCATAATATCTCCCTGTATAAACTGGCTCTACAGCGACAAGATGTCATTGTCACTCGTCATCCTCCTCCTCCTCTGATTCCTCACCCCCTTCAGTGTGTACATCCTCATCCTCCACAATCACAGGTCCTGTTATAATCTCTGGAGGCAATTCCTGGTCTTCATTGAAAAATTGATCATTCATTTTTATAAACATCATCTTCTCAACATTTTTAGGGAAGCAACCTCCTTCACCGCTCACTGACCAGGTTCCCCGCTGCACTAAAAACTCTTTCAGAGTACACACTGCAGGGGGGACAACTCAGGTAAAATAGAGCCAGTTTGTACAGGGGCTTCCAAACTGCCTTTTTTTCCTGCCAGTACAGGTAAGGACTGTCTGACATATCTACTTGGATGCTGTCACCAAAGTAATCCTCCACCATTTTTTCAATGGTGACAGCATCCAATGCAGCGACAGTAGACATGTCAGCAATCATTTACAGGTCCTTTAGTCCGGACCAGATGTCCAAACTCCCTCCTGCCTTCCCTGCATCCCAGCCAGTGGGTTGTGTGGGAAATTGCAGCTGTTTCCTCAAAGGCACAGGTGTGGGAGAAAATGAAGGAGGAGCTGGGTCCGTGTCATGGTCCCCTTCAGATGACAATCTCCTGACCAGCAGGTCTTTGCACCTTTGTAGACTTGTGTCCGCCGGAAACAGAGACACAACATACGCTTTAAACGGAGGATCGAGCATGGTGGCCAGAATGTATTCCTCTGACTTTAACAGACTGACCTCCCTCGTATCCTGGCAAAGCGTATGGAGCGCTTCATCCACAAGAGCGACATGCTTTGTGGAATCACTACGCTTTAGGTCCTCCTTCACTTTCACCAGCTCTTTCTGCAACAGCCTGATCAGGGGAATCACCTGACTAATGCTGGCAGTGTTGGAACTGACTTCACGTGTAGCTAGTTCAAACGGATGGAGAACCTTGCACAACACGGAGATCAGCCTCCACTGCGCTTGCGTCAGGTGCAGTCCTGCTACTCTGCCTATGTCGTAGGTGGCCGTATAGGCTTGAATGGCCTTTTGCTGCTCCTCCATCCTCTGCAACATATAGAGTTCCAGCGCATCACCACCTCTTGTTTAAGCTGATGGCAGGGCAGGTTGCATTTTTGCTCCCGCTCCAGCCTTCGGCAGGCAGTGGCAGAATGCTGAATTTTGCGGGCCACCGCAAGCATCTCCTGCACGCTCCTGTCACTTCTGATGAAATGCTGCACCACCAAATTTATTGTGTGGGCAAAACATGGCACGTGCTAGAAATTGCCCATGTGTAATGCCCGCACAATGTTACTGGCATTGTCCGACACCACAAATCCCCAATAGAGTCTAAGGGGGGTAAGCCACTGGGAGATGATTTCCCTCAGTTTCTCTAGGAGGTTGTCAGCGTTGTGCCTCTTCCTGAAACCGGTGATACACAGCGTAGCCTGCCTTGGAAGGAGCTGGCATGCAGGATAAGCTGCTGCTGCTGCGGAAGGCGATGCATCTACCAAGTGGGCTGTCACAGTCATATAGTCCTTAGTTTGCCCTGATCCACTTGTCCACATGTCCGTAGTTAAGTGGACAGTGGGTACAGCCATATTTTTCAGGGCACTGAGGACACTTTTACTGACGTCCCTGTACATCGCGGGTATCGTCTGCCTAGTGAAGTGGAATCTAGACTGGATTTGGTACCGGAGACACAATACCTCCATCAACCATCTAAATCCCACTCCACTGATGGCTGACACCGGACGCAGGTTTAACACCAACATAGCAGTCAAGGCTGCAGTTATCTGCTTTGCCATATGATGACTGCTGTCGTTTTGCATCCTCATGGCAAACAACTGTTTGATGGCCAACTGCTTAGTGAAAAACGTAGCGGTCTTACAACTTCCCCTGTGGGATGATGACCGACTCCCAGCAGCAGCAGCAGTATTAGGCGTAGCGCTGCAGGATCCTCCAGAGGAATCTCAGATAGAAGAGGAGTCAGTCATGCTGGTGCCATGGCCTGCAGGACTCCCCCCGATCCAGTGGTGCGCTTTTCAGGTGCTTGGCTCGCATAGGAGGAACAAGGGATTTAGGTGCCCTTGGACTGCTAGCTGCAGTTCATGAACTAAACACTGATTTATGAAGGTTCCTCAGGTTACGTATAAGGGAGGATGTCCCTAGGTGGGCAAGATCCTTATCCCTGCTTATTGGAGCTTTACATAAGGTACATTTTGCAATACATACATTGTCCGGATTCGGGGAAAAAATATTTATTGGTCCTCTATCCAGGCATGACGATGGGCTTTTTTATCTGATGGATAACAACTCCCCCCCCCCCCCGGTACCTCATTCCCCCCTGGTGCCTTATTTAAGCAAACCATCTCTGCATCCTCCTCGTCAACTTCCTCCTCTGCACCAGCTACATCAATATCCTCCTCCTGGTGTACAAATTCACCTTATTACAATCTGGAACTAGACTGTGGGTTATCCCTCTGGCATATGCAGAGGGCATACTTCAAATACAGTACAGTGTCCTTGTCACTACCAACAGCTGACACCTCTTCCTAATAGCTGCATGTTACCGGCATCAGCCTTCTACCTGCTACTTATTAGAGCCGGCGAACCAGAAATACATCAAAGATCTGTACGGCTCGCTCCCTGCAGAATCATCAGGCAGCAGCTTGCCGGCTTTTTGCCGACCTCTGAACAGGTGTGGCTGGAGCCGCACTCACTTTTCTACCTTCTGGATTCACCAGGATTCCAGTTTCAATAGAGATATTATCAGCATCTAATAAAAAGGTGGAAGATTGTTCACCATATAAAACAAGGTGGGCTAATTCATTGACCAGTTGGTCACGGGATCTTTAAAAACGGCCTACCTGTAATTATCACCGTATAACCTAAAAATGTAATAATTCAATATATTTTTCTCTATTATCCATCTCAAAGACTTATTCCACTTATTAAAATTTTCGGTAAATGTGGTACTAACCCGTAGCTGGTCTAACCAGAATCATAATATGTGCTAATTTATCTTATGTTGCATTGTTGATCTATATGTACCATTGATCCACATGCAATTTGTTTGTTTTTTATACATATCTTTTAAATACATTGTATTCAGTAAATAAATACTGTCATTTTATTAATTAATTCCAGATGTGTGGCGCTGTCTTACATTCTTAAAAAGATATACCTACATGTGATTAATTATTTTTTTTGTTTTGAGTGTATTTTATCCGTTTTGTCTAGGAGAGCAATTACCAGTATTGCCCTTGGGAGCAGCCGATACACAATTTAACACACGTTATTATATCGTGTGTAAAAAATTAGTGGAGCGAATATTTCATTATCGCTCCTAGGTGACCACATAAAAGGTGCTGAAATGTTGTCTACCAAGTTTTGGCGTTCTGTGGGTGCACCTTTGGAGGGCACCCCTCAATATATCTCCCTACATTTTTCCAATGCCAGGACTCGGATTCCGGAGATCCGAGCCCCCACGAACATCAGCAATCTGAGCACGGTTCCGAGAAGCGCTCCGAGATTCCCGCCTGACTCGGGTCCGGCCGCACAGGCAAAACGTCACCACCCCGGCGCAGGATTTCGCGAGGCTTAAAATAGCGGCTCCCGCGCCCGCCATCTTCACTCCATTCTAGTAGTGGGTTGGGAGAGGGTGTGTTGGTGCTGCTGCTGGGCTTAAACTTGAGCTTGAGCTTGACCTTGAACGCAATATTTTATTTGCTGGGGCTTTCTCCCTCAGTGCTGTTGTGTACTCTGTTCTCCTCTCTGCTTAGGGTGGGATTACCCTAGCAAGGAGGACAGTCTAACTGTGTACTTGTAGTACTACTGTCTCCTCTGTGCTGGGGCCTACCTCTGGTGCTGTGCTGATCCTAATATTATTTATTATATTAATAATATAGAATAGAGGCTGCAAGTATTATTTACTCAGGCCACTGGCAGTGATACTGCCTAAGTGTACCTACCTACTACTACCTTCCATACTAGGCTGCTATATTCAATTTAATTAAAAAATAATACCTGTCCTGCAGTGCTGCGTGGAACTGTAATAAATAATTGTATGCTGCTGGTGCACAGACGTGTGCCACTGCGTGCCAAGCAGTACCTAATAAAATAAATTATTATAAATTCTGCTGGTGCATATAGTAGTCTGCTACTGCTGTTACTACCTTTTGTGGTGGCCACAGGCAGTGCTACTGCCTACCTACCAAGTAGTTTCTCTACCTACTAGGCTGCTATATTAATATTTAATTAATTTAATTATATATAGTCCACTGGTGCTGCCTGCACTGAAAAGAGGCTGCCATCCTGCCCTGCCATCAGCTTAAACAAGAGGTGGTGACGCGCTGGAACTCCACCCTCTATATGCTGCATGGAGGAGTAGCAAAAGGCCATTGAAGCCTACACGGCCACCTACGACATAGGCAGAGGATCGGGGCTGCACCTGACGCATGTGAAGCAGTGAGGGAGGAAAGGAAACACCCGCCTAGCGAGCCAGATAGCTGAATCCACCCTAGCGATCAATTGAGTGAGAGAAGTAGCAGCCAGATAGCCCTCACATACCAGATAGGGGTCTTGTTGGCTGCTTACCCGTACATGTACGGTTAGGTAGTAAGACACCGGTTGCTGAAAAGCGATACATCTCCAACCCAGGGGTCCTAGAGAGGCGGAGGAACTCTTCCACCTGCCACCTTACAATTGATTAGCCCCCTCCCCTCCACCCATTAGGTAATGTTTTAAGAGACGGCTGCTAATAAATGAATAATAATCACAAAATTAAACAATCAGATTACATCAATTAATAATAATCATAATCACACAATCAAGCCAGATAGGGGTCTTGTTGGATGGTAAACTGATAGAAACAGTTACACACTTGCAGACAAACTCTGTGCTGCACGAAATGCCCATTGGTCCTTGGCTTCACATGGTAAACAGTGCACGATCAAGCCAGATAGGGGTCTTTTTGTGCCGCACACTTGTGTGGCTTAACATAGTTATCCAGCTACCTCCGTGCAACCTTTTGCCCTAAAAACAATATTGTGAGGTGTTCAGAATAGATTGGAAATGAGTGAAAATGAATGTTATTGAGGTTAATAATAGCGTAGGAGCAAAAAAATAATAATAATTCTGAGATTTTAGCCGTTTTTATGCTTTTTTTTTTATAAAAAAAAAAAATCAGAGCCCAAAACCCAAAAATCCAAACACAAAACGTTTAGGGGGTGTTTTGGCAAAACCCATTAGAACCCAAAACCTGAAGGTAATCAGAACCCAAAACCCAAAACACGAAAAGTGGCCGGTGCACTTCCCTAATGCCAACCCCCTGCCTTTTCCAGGCATATATAATTAGTTGAAAGTATTTACACAAATAGAGACCCACCCATTAGCAGACCACCCAAACAAAACACTGGTCACGCCTCCCACATTATTTGGTGCTGGCCACAACCCCTTTTATTGCGCATAAGAGGCCCTTAATAATTTTCAGCTCCAGGCCCATTTAGACCTTAATATGGCTCTGATCCCCTTAACTAGGGAGCCCTGGCCAGGGTCCCTGGGGGAGGGTTACCCCGAATAAAACTCCCCACCAGAGCACCCAAGGGCCAGTTCTGCAGTCCAGTGCTAGCCCTGGTACCGCTGGGTGGTCAGTGGTGATAGCTTTCTAGTGTAAAAGTAAGCAATGAGTAGTATCATTGGATTAGACTTATGCAGCAGTATCAGCAGACTAGACTTATGTAGCAGTATAACTGGAATGGATTTATACAGCTGTATAACTGGACTGCATTTATACAGCAGCACCAATGGATTTATGGCAGCACTAGGCAGCACAAGTCACCAGCACTAGTCAGCACAGGACTGGACTTATGACAGCACAGGACACCAGCACTAGTCGGCACAGCAACACAGGACCCCAGCACTAAGCAGCAAAGCACCACAGGACTGGACTTATGGCAGCACAGTGACAGGACACCAGCACTAAGCAGCACAGCAGTACAGGACACCCCCACAGAACACATGTGCTCAACACCAGACCACCAGTACCACTGACTCTTCCTCCCAGTTCCCTCTTCCCTCTCCAATGCTGAAGTGAAGATGGAGGTGATCCCCCAGACATTATAAACGCTTTCCGGATCTCGCAAGATTTAACACGGGGTGATGGCATTTTGCCTCGTTCTGATCTCTGAATGTCCGAATTTGCTCCTTAATGTGACTAATGTAACCAAGCTGGCTTGTAGGGTGTGCTCTTTTTGGGCCTTATTCTGGTTGGTGCGGCCGGGCCGTACGCGTACGTTCCGGGGTTTTTCATGATCTGCGCATGTGCAGATTCGCTAATGCGCAGGCGCGACCACTGAACAAAGCTTACGGACGGGTCTCAACGTGCGAAAAAACCTGTACGCGAGTGTACGGGTATTGGGGGCGGCATAGGGGCGTGTTGATGGGAGCGGCCGAAATAATGAGGGAAAATGGGCGTAAATATGGGCGTACAAGGGGGTGTGCACCAAAAATGAGCGGTGCTACTACCGCACGATCGACTAAAGCACCGTTCATTTCGGACACCAGACAAGCGCCCGCCAACCGCCAGCTCAGACCACCCCTACAGATACCGCATGCCAGCGTGCGGCTGAGTTTGCTAATTAACGCTGATTACTACTCAAACACATACACCTGAATGTAATAAGCAATGCTGCAGTCTATTAAGTCCAAACCATTATTTCACTGCCTGCAAGCCACACACACAGCACGCAAACACATTGGAAGCTTATGTTTCTATACTTCTCCACATTTAAAGGTTTGTTTAATTTAAGGTAAGAATCTTTTTAAGACCTGCTTATATACGCTAAGGTAGGTATTTGCTAAACAGTTAGACACATTCACTACGTGCTTTCATAGACTTTACGCAGTAGCACACTCAATCTACACAAGTCGACATGTGTCAACGTGTTCACTCTAATACTAACATAGGTTTTGTATTTAGGATACAATAACATAAACCACATCTAACACCTACAAAGGATGTTTCAGCAATGTTTTAAGCCCATGACCACTATTTTGCACACAATCTTTGTATAGTACCCAAAATAATGACCTGTACCACTATCTCATCTGCTATGATTTGGATTTGACTACACTCTGGATGTAAGATGCCACCAATCACATTATTGCACTCTCATCTCTCTAACAAAGAATTCCTACATCTGCTTATGACACTGTAAAATCATATATATTTAAAAAGTTATGCATGTTTGTTCACAAGCTAATTTATCATGTTTGGCCCATTCACACATCTTTTTTTAGGGAGGACACATATGCATTCCTACACAAATGTACCTTTTCATCCTTGTTTGTCTGCCTCACCCACTCCATGAGGAAAGCATTGTTCTGGACCTGCTTTTACCTACTACTGTAGGAGCTACCTCACCTGCACACAAACTGCTTTCTCACCTATTAAGTTGCTCTGCACATGTGCTGACACAAACTAATTAGCAGGGAAAAGTTGGATAGGAACATGGGAATGGCCATGGAGAGGGTTACACATGGGAAACTTCTACCACACTTCCACAAATGTTCAAAAATACCCTGGTCAGTAAGTACACATAAATCTAGTATTTGTTTCACACAAGAAATGACACATACCACAATTTTGATTTAATTTGTAAAATAAATTTATTTGCTGTTCAGCATCACAGCTTATTTCACACTTTAATGTGAGAAATCAAATAAACAAATAAAATAGACACACAAATAATAAAACAGCCAGAACAAGAGGTTGCATATCTCCAAACATGTGTTACCCTGCAAATGCAATGGTGAAAGAAATGGGGACACCAGAATACGTACTGCAACAACCAGGGTGAATACTAAGCAAGATACACACCACCACAAATTTATCCTGCATTTGTAGAGGTCAAAATACGAACTTTCATGCCCATGGCACGCAAATGGATAGATGGCCAACTCAGGAAGCGGATGTCCAGTGCAATTTAAACATTTGGGGTCCAACCACAGAGGAAGTGAACCAGGTCTCATTATTTGGGCCCTTTTTTTCCCCCTTTTAGATGGGGCCTTGGGGACAGGGGCCTTTGGCTCAGCTGCCTTGCGGCGTCTTCCCCTAGTCGACACAGGAGGGTCAGCAGAGGTGGAAGGTTAGGGAGCAGCTTGGGGTGGGGCAGCAGATGGGGGATTGTCCCTTAGGGACCTGGCAGTGGACAGCTGCTCCGCAAGAAGTTCATTCTGGCGGCTGAGGTGTTGGCCAATGCTTACTATGCCAGCCGCCAGAGTGTCGTTAATGCGGGTCAAGGCCTCACACTGCAGCCTGTTTGTGGCCTTTCACTCCGCCAGAAATTCCGCCACCTGCTGCTGACGGATCGCAGCATCCACCCCTTGCTGCTCGATCCTCTCCAGCGTCACCATCATGCTCTCTTCCCATGTCTCCTGTGGCTGGGGCTGGGGGTGTCTTCTTGGTGGAGGATGGACCACTTGCTCCACCTGTGGCTCTGCAGAGGAAGATGCTGCCGGTACATCCTGGGTTTCTGCTTCTTCTAGGATAAGAATTGAAAACAATGTCACCATCACATACGCAATAAAAAATATCTTTCTAAATACAATGCATTACTGTGACTTACCATCAAAAGCAGCAGCAAAGACCTCCGCCGGGAGCTCACTGTCCATATTGGAGATCCCCCTGACCTCCCCCACATCAATCACGTCCAAGGAGTCCTGCTCCAGGGGGGTATACTCCAAATGGTCAGGCATAGGACCTCTCCCGGTGGACATGCTGTGGTTGTACCGGTCAGTCATCTTCCTCTTCAGTGTACTTTTGAAGTCAGTCCACCTACAAGTTTAAAAATACAAATATCACCATGAGATATGTGCACCACTGTGCTACGTGTAGGGTTACCACCTAGTCCCTTAAATTCCGGACACATGTTAATTACACAGGTTCTGTGGCAGTTTAAAATTAGGTGAAGTGGAGTCTTGAAGTCAGCCAGCCACAGAACCTGTGTAATTAATATGTGTCCGGAATTAAAGGGACTATGTGGTACCTCTAGCTACGTGACATTTCCTAGTGTGGGTGATCTTATGTTTTTTTGCCATATGTGTCCCACACACACATTCATGTCTCAATTAGGAGGCATTTCAGTGTCTTATCTCATTCATTAGGCCACTAAATGCACATACATACATCACTATGCAGAAATGACATCATCAATGGCCAAATTAGGCACCTCCACCTGGTGTGAAACTACACATTCCACCATAGCTTGACAATGTGGTTATTATGGAGTAATTTAACTATGGAATGGCATACTGGGATGTGTAGTTTCTCACCAGCTACATGTGCACAGTTTGGTCATTCTTGTTTCAGTAGCATCATATGGAACATGTTACAACAACTCTTTCAAAAACACACTTTCTCTTGTCCCATCACATACTTAACATGAGCAGAACTGTGCCCATAACCTCACATCACACCAATGGTGCATGTTTCATATATCAATGTGGGTTATTAGACATGGTTGTGTTCACATGTGACATTGAAGTGTAGCACTATCTACAAACACACCTTTCTATTAGTCTCAAAACATACATGTAACATATGTACACACATATGACATCAGGGGGACAAAGACCAGGGCAATTTTTCAGCAGTCTCCAGCAGGAACTGAGGCCCTTATTCTAGTTCACTCTTTCTGCCCAAATATTTCTTTGATGGACAAAACCATGTGCACTGCAGGTGAGGCAGGTGTAAAACCCCACCCAAATCTGATTATCTCTGCACAAGTAACACCTGCCTCACCTGCAGTGCACATGGTTTTGTCCATCTAAGAAATATTTGGGCAGAAAGAGTGAACTAGAATAAGGGCCTCAGTTCCTGCTGGAGACTGCTGAAAAATAGCCCTGACAAACACACTAACCTTTTCTTCACCGCGTCCCAATTTCTGACCACTGGTGCCACCTGGTTCACTTCCTCTGTGATCTTCTCCCAAAGGTTTCTCCTTGCACTGGCACTAGGCTTCCTGGTTGCCAATTCAATCCATTTGCGTGCCCTGGGCACTAGAATTCGCATTTCGGCCTCTACAAATGCAGGGTTTCTCTTTCTGGTGGTGGTATCCTGCTCAGTCCTCACCCTAGATGTTGCAGCTCGTTTTCTGGTGGCCCCAGTTCTCTCACCATGCACCTGCTGGGTCACACCTGTTTGGAGAGATGCAACCTCTTGTTCTGGCTGGTTGCTTGGCCCTTGTGGAGCTGGTGGAGGTTCAACAGGGCCTGTTACTGAGGGGCCCGCTTGATCTTGCAGGCTACTCCTCTCTTGGGCCCTCCTTCTCCGCTCCTGTTCCCTCTTGTTCAGTGCATCAAGCAGG